>NC_092397.1:34303333-34603333 GCF_030028105.1 Mobula birostris
AAACAGAAGGATGGAATTTAATATGAATTGGCATCAATATTAGTACAATATCATGGGCTGAATGGCCTTTCCAGTGCTAGACCTGTTTTTTTTTGTTCCATATTCCAAGAAAAGGAACATTAAACGTCATGAGTGAGATTAAGAAAATTCAATGGTATTTTACAGACTGTTAAAACAGGAAGTTTGCAGTGGAGAATGTAGGAGCTCTCAAAAATAAACGAGGGAATTTCTGCCAGAAGCCAAATTATGTGATTAAAATACTAAATAAGTACTTTGCATCTTTATATTGGTAGATGAAATTTAATGCAGACAATTGTGACGTGTTGTACATACATTTCGCAACACTGTATTCCATCTGCCACATTTTGCCCATTCTTCTAATTTGTCTAATTCCCACTACAATCACATTGCTTCCTCAGCACTATCAAACCCCTCCACCTATCTTCATGTCATCCGTAAACAGAGCCATCAATTCCATTATCTAAATCGTTGACAAACAATGTGAAAAGCCAGTATCCATGCCAGTATCTTTCCTGTAATGCCATAGGGCTTTATCTTGTTAAGCAGTTCCATGTGTGGCACCTTATCAAACGCCTTCTGAAATTCCAGGTAAATGACATCCACTGCCTTTCGTTTGTCTATTTTGCTTGTTACTTTCTCGAAGAACTCTGACAGATTTGTTAGACAAGATTTCCCCATGAAGACTTTGACTTGTTTTATCATTAGTCTCCAAGTACCTTGAAACCGCATCCTTAATAATAGACTCCAACACTTTCCCAAGTACAGACATTCGGCTAACTGGCCTATGCTTTCCTTTCTTTTCCCTTCATCCCTTCTTAAAGAGTGGAGTGACATTCCCAGTGTTCCAGTCCTCCAGAACCATGCCAGAATCAAGCAATTCTTGAAAGATCATTGCCAATGCATCAGTTATCTCCTGAATAACCTCTCTCAGGACTCTGGGATGTAGTCCATCTGACCCAGGTGATTTATCCACCATAATGCTTTTGGGTCTGCCTAGCACTTTTCCATTGTAATAACAATGGCACTCACACCTATTACCAGACAGTCACAGATTCTAGCACACTGCTAGTGTCTTCCACAATGAAGAAACAAGAAAAGTACTCATGAAGTTCATCTGCTATTTGTTTGTCCCCATTACTACCGCACCAGCATAGTTTTCCTGTGGTTCAATATCAACTCTCACCACTCTTTTACTTTTTAGTTAACGGGAAAAAAAACGGGACAAATTACTTATATAACGATCATATCACTATCGGTCCATCATTCTGCAGGAGACTCAGGTACTGACTGTCTCCAGTGGTGTATGACGTCGAATGACGTCCCGAACTGCTCTCCGACTGGTCACTCTGATTCCTCACTCTGATGCAGTTCATGTTCTGTCTAGTTGAGGTCGCCATCCTCCGACAGACCGGAGAGCACAACGCCCAGTGAATAATCACCCGGAATCAGACTGAAGTGGGAGTGATCCCTTCAAAATTCGAAGAGTTACGCATCGTTTTCTGCCTATCGCATTATAAAAGCAGAATTAAAATATAAATATGATTATTAATGAACTTTCCAACAACAGGGAATTGGGCTGTAATGAGAGAACTTACTTCGGCTAATCTTCGAGCGCAGTAGGTGACTGAATCACTGGAGAAACCTGAGACACTTCTGGGAGAAGGACACGAGTAAAAGGCTCCAGTATTGCAGTCAACAAACACAAAATAATCATATTTACCCATTTGTATTCTAATATATAGATGACAGAGTGAAATGCCAGGGGATGTTCCTTGTTAGTGTAGTGGTTGGTATCCCCGCCTGTCACGCGGGAGACCGGGGTTCAATTCCCCGACAGGGAGAATGTCATTTTCCTGCATTTGTATTCAAGAGGAATAATGAATTTTAAAAAGTAAATGCGGACAAGGAATTCGGTTTTGAAGTGATCATTTCTTTGGATATTGGAAAGGTGGAATATCCCGGCTGCTGTGAGCTCGAGAATGTAGCTCCGAGAAGAGAGCGACGTTGTGTTCAGCCTCTTTCCTCAAATACAACCCGAGAGTCTGTATCTCAGCAGCATTCGTTGTTACACTCAGTGACGGAGTCCATCACTCCGAACACATTTAAACCGGTGCTGTTGTTGTCAGATATCAACTCCCACATGGTCCCACCACCTTAGTAAAGGAACTGACCAATATCAGTCCTGATGCAGAATCTCGTTCCGAAACGTCGACCGTTTACTCTTTCCCATCGATGTTGCCTGGCCTGCTGAGTTGTTTCAGCATTTTGTGTGTGTTGCTTGGATTTCCAGCATTTGCAGATTTCCGTTGTTTGTGGCCAATATTCCGAGAGCTCGTCATTTGCATCCTCATCTTGTTTTGGTATGCAAAAGGCGAATCAGGCCCTTTAACGACCTTTCTTGCCGAGGTTGACTGCACACTATCTGTAAACTTTCCTTTGCCAAGGGGCTACATGAACTTGACTTGCTGTAACTTCCAGACTCCCCACTTCCCTTCCCTCGTCAATGACAACACGGATTGTGGCTGCAGTTGACTTGCACAGAGAATTCGGCTCTCCTCAGTGACTATCTGAAGAGGAGGCCTGTTGAACTGTAATGGAGGCAGCTGTTATTTGCACCATTACTGCACAGAGTGATCTCAGGCAGGACAGGAGAACAAGTGTCAAAACCAGCAAGAAAATAACCCTTGCCCACTGTACAATCGAGCTGCAGAATCTTCCGTGCAGGGAGTGAAGCTGATGAATAGACTTCCAAAGGTGATGATAGAGGGGCATGTCTCTCCTGCCCAAACTTCTTAACCTTAATTGCTTCGAACGGGATCTTCATGGCTAAAGTCGGTGATGTTCTCAGATATAGCAAGGATGTTTGTGCATCATTCCAGCCAATGATGGCACAACTACCTCCCCTCTCAGCCAACAGAAAGTTTAATTCTGGTCAGCTTTGAAAGGCCACATTGCAGCTTGCTCCCATTTTGTTAGAAATGTCATTGGTGACCAGACTTGTATCATGTAGCACTATAGCAGTGTCGTTAGCCAATCACTGCAACACTGGGGTCATACTGATGCTCTCTCGAGTCTGTCTGGTAGGTGTCCAGAACAGGAACACTACAATCCAGTTACACTCATCAGTCTCCTTCGTCCTTCAATTCTGGCAGGTGTTAGTATTTGCTGCTACGTACACCAAAGATTAATAACCGCTGGACAGGTCCTGTTCAGGTCAAATACCCCATTTAAAGGCAAAGGGATACCCTTGGCAAACGACAGTAGGCCTGCCAGCCAATACTGTAAATGCCATTAACAGAAGTTGCAGGATCACTGGTGAAATCGGCATTACACGTACCATAAGCTAAATCTGATCCCATTACTCAGTGGTTGCAGTAATAGACTTCATCCTTATCCTCATGAAGCGCTTCAGCGTTGAGGATTTATGCAGTCCATGATGAGAAGTTTATTGCCATCGTTCAAAGCAATTCCACTGGCAAGTGTGATTTCTCTGGGCAGTGCGGTCCAGTGCTCCGTTCACAGCTCTAATCTTCTTATCAAAGTGGTAAACAGAATCAAACACAGTACAACTGAGGGATGGGCTTTGTTGTAACTGTGCCTGGGGGAGGCAGGGGTACAGCGGGTTATAGACATTACTTGCTCCTCAGACTCTGTTACCGGTTGTTTCTTGTTAAACACTGAGGTAGACTGCTCTTTCTGTGCCTTTTCATTCTCTAACTTTATTTCATATTTTTTGCTCTTACTGCGAGAATCATATAACTTTTTTTTTGCATTTCACTCTTCCAGTAAACAGTCACAGGACATCTGCTACCTTTCTCCCATTTTTCTCCTTATATCTGTGCTTCTGCAGGCACTCGCTTCTTCCATTCCACCCACTTCTCAACATATTTTCTACTTTCTGCTCCATAACGTGCCAACACACACGCCACCGGAGTCCTCCTGATGTCCAGGACCGGGACTGTCACGTGACCATCAGACACACAATCCAGGCACTCACTCATACTTCAGAATTCACTTTCTCACTCAATCTCTTTTTTCATACATCATGGGATCGAATCCACCTCGAGGCAGTCTCTATCCATCATGTACCACTGGGATTCAATCCAACATGAGGCATCCCCTTTTCCCATCGACTCATGGGATTCAGCCCGGCCCGAGACAGCTACTGTTTCCATCTGTTCACTCACCTGATTCAAGCCCATCTAATGCCCCTGTTTTACTGTTGCAGCTTTCCCACATTTGACAAAGGTGATCGACTACTCCACACAGGAGGAATTCTGTGTGAGGACTGATCGGCCAATGGGGCTGAATTCCTTTTCACTGTACAATAAAGTCTAGGGTTTGGTATCTCGGAGGGAACTCCATGTGTCCACGGTCACCATTAGCTGTAATCTGCAAACTCGCACTCGTTCTTCAAATAAACATTAGTTAGCTGTGCACAAGGAGAACGACATGGCCTCTGAGACAAACTGTTCTCAAATTTGAACAAAGAAATATCACGTTTTACAGAGTTTTTTATTCGGTGACTGATAATGACTAAATGGTAATCTTTCCCCCCTCCTCCACCCTCAATCTCCGCTTTCCGCAGCGATTGCTGCCGATGCGACTCCCTTGTCCACGACGCTCCCTACTGATCCCCTTCCTGGTGCTTATCCTTGTAAAGGTAATAAATGCCACATCTGCCCCTACACCACCTCCCTCACTACCATTCATTGCCCCAAGCAATCTGAGGCGACTCTTTCACTGGCAAGTATGTTGATGTCGCCTACCGTATCCAGTGGTCATGATGGGGTATCCTGTATATCAGAGAAACTTGACGTAGATTGGAATACCGTCTCGTCAAATATCTTCGCTCCATCGGGAAGAAAACGTGGGATCTCCCGGTGGTCACTCATTTCAATTTTACCCTCTATTCCCATTCCGACATGTCAGACCATCGCCTCCTCTATTACTGCCATGAGTCCACACTCAGGTTGGAGGAGCAACACCTCATAGCCCGTGTGGGTAGGCTTCAGCCCGATGGCATGAACATCGATTTCCCAAACTTCTGGTAATTGCCCACTCCTCTCCATTACCATTCCCCATTCTCCATTCCTGTTTCCCTCTCTTACCTTATCTCCTTACCAGTCCCTCACCCTTTCTTTCATGGTCTTCTATCCATTGCTATCATATTTCCCCTCCTCAATCCCTTTATCTCTTTTACCAATCAATTTCCCAGCTCTTTACTTCACCCTGCCCCCATTTCACCTGTCACCTACCACCTTGTACTTCTTCCTTCTCTCCCCACTTTCTTAATCTGACCTCCTTCTTTCCAGTCCTAATTAACCGTCTCAGCCCAAAACGTCAACTGTTTACTCTTTTCTATAGATGCTGCCTGGCCTCCTGAGTTCCTCCAGCATTTTGTGTGCTTTGCTTTGGATTTCCAGCATCTGCAAATCTCCTCGTGTTTGCAATGGAACCTGTTTTTGTTCATATTCCTTGTGCCCTTCTTTAGTCAACATTCAAACCAAAATAATACAGTATTGATAGCCAAAAGTATCTGCACATTAAAAACAATGATAATTCAGAATTAGTAAAGGAGATATTACACTATAATCTGTCATTTGCTATAATTGTCATTATCTTGTCTTGGTATGTAAGTGAATCCAGTCCCCTTCTGTGAAAGGGAAGCTCTGCTTTTCAAAGACCTTTCTTGCCGAGGTTGACTGCACACTATCTGAAAACTATCCTTACCTGAGCAATAACGTAACTCTTGCCTTGTTGCAAATTGCACTGGTTCACCCACTGAAATGTCCGTCAGTTGGCTCATTTCCGGGAACGGGATACAGTGCATAACCTCCCCCCTACTTGTACCACGCACAAACTGCTTAAAGAAACCCTTTTAGACATGGCTAACAAATACTGCCCCATCGAATCTTTTGCTCCATGAGAGTCCCCAGTCAATGTCGGGGCGGTTCAAAGTTCAAGAGTTCCAAGCACATTTATTATCAAAGTATGTATACATTATGCAGCTTCGAGATTCGTCTCCTAACAAGCAGCCACAAAAACAAAGAAGCCCCTTCCCAAATCATATAAAAAGGAACACCATCGAGCACCCAACGTGCAGGGAAGAAACAAACGCAAGCAAACAATATTCTGAACTGAATTCCGCTAGCGAGCCCATAGTTCAACGCGGAGCCGAGTGAACTTCGTGGAACAGTGATATGAAGGGCTCAGGTCTTGGCACCCTGATATTTTCAGTTTGGTCCGACACCTAAATCGATGTCCAAATGTCGGGTCTAATCGCCTCGATACGCTCTGGGGCCTGCACCTCGTCGCTTCGATCTGATCCCCGATTCGGCACGGCGATTAATTCTGGGTCCAAACATCGAGGTCAGTCGAATCGGTTTGCGCTGGTGCCCGAACGTCACCACCTCCATTCGGCCTTCGGCACGGCGCTGAAATTGATCGAACCGTGAGTCCGACTCGCTCTTGGCGACCGGTCCGTCTCCTCACCTCGCCTCGGTTCTGCCGCTGCGAATTACCTTAAAGACCTAAAGGAAGTTACAGATTATTACTTGCAGAGATCGTTCGCCGGAAAATGCTGAATTAAAAAAAAATTGCATTTCGTGTTTCTTTAGCCACCAGCCAGAAATCGCTTAAGTTCACCATCACCATCTTAAATCCGTTCCGAATCAACAGGCACAGTGATGATCCTGAAATCACCCATTGTGATAACACTGTTTTTGCTCCTTCCTAGAATCTGTCTCTGTGACTGATGGAAATGAGGCTGTTTAACATAAACCCATCAGATTAATTACCGTCCTTAATTTTGTAGACTCACTCTTAATGCTTCTCACATTCAACTGAACACATCTCAATCCATCTGTGTTGTTGTTTATATTCCTGAGCTCCTGCCCATCCATCCATACAGTATTACTGTGCATGACATCTAACTTAGATTCAATCCCTCCATTCAGTGACTGGTGTTCTGGTTCACATCCCCCTGTCAATCTCGTTTCAACCCTCCCAGGGAGCAGTAATGAACTTTATGATACTGAACCCCCTCCAGTGAAGGTGCAAACTATCCCTCGTGTACAAGTCATCCCTGCACCAGGAGAAGCCCCAGTGACGGGGTAAATGCAAGCACACTTTTCCCTCGGAGGCTGGGTGGGACTCCAACTGGAGATCATGAGTTAAGGCTGGTTGATGATAAAGCTTAATGAGAACACAAGTTGAAAATTCTTCACTCAGATGGGGGTGTTTGAAGGAGCTGCCAACACGTGATGCATGCAAGATTGATGTCAAATTTTAAGAGAAGTTTGGATCTGTACATGGATGGTAGGGTATGGAGGGATAAGTTCCCAGTACAGGTCGATGAGAGCGGACGGTGTAAATGAATTGGCACAGACTAGATGGACAGAATGGCCTGTTTCTGTGCTGTACTTTCTATGGCGCTATGAATCTATGATCCAGAATCCTGAAACCCTGCCCCGCCCCAGCTCCTCAGCCACCATTCATCTGCTCTAACTTTCTGTTCCTACCTCCACTACCACACGGTACCGGGAGTAAGCCGGAGATTACAACCCTTCAGGTCCTGCTCTTTAACTTCTTCCCTAACTCTCTATATTCACAGTACAGAGCATCAGCTCTTTTCTACCTGTCCATTGGTACCGACGTGAGTCACCACCTCCGGCTGAATGAACACTGACCCCCTTGCGAGATTTCTATAGCTGCTCGGAGACGTCCCTGACCCTAGCACCAGGGAGGGGACACTCCGGTTTACGATGGCGCTGGTGAAGCACAGCGAGCACTTGTCGGTATCAAACAAAACCACTAACTAGTTTATCAATCACACATTTTCAGGTAGACGATCACTGCAATCAATAGGCTGTTGCTTGCCATTCGGAGTTGAGCTTTTCAGCCGCCTTTTCGAACTGGAATTTCTGCGGTGTGAACTGCAGTGTTGAAGATGCAGGACGGCTGTGCGTGGCGCATACGGAGCGAATCGAGGCGACGGGGCCCGGGCCGGAGAGTGAGACAATGTTTGGGCACTACTGGAGCAGACTTGGAGGTGATTCCATGTGACAGAACTGAGGAGAGACAAGCGGTGGCAATGCAGAGTAGAGGTGGCGGGGCCTGGGCCCAGGCCTGCGAGCCAGCAAACACCTGAGTGATCGATCTAATTGCCAGGTCAGCGTGTCGAGACCGCAGGCAAGGGACGGGCCGGTTCATCTGGCTGCTCAGCGAGGTTTATTCGGATCTCCACTGGACTGAGCTCCGGCCTGCAACTAACGGGCTGCTGCATCGGCTGCAGTGATGACTGGCCTCACAACATTTGACTCACTCTTGTGAACTTCATTTTTCAGCTGGCCTTTGTTGTTTACACGATTTGTTTTTATTTTCCAGCACTCTGAGTGTTTGATGGTCTGTTTTTTAATGGATTCCATTAGGGTTCTCTGTTCTCTGTCTGCCTATAGGGAGACTAATTTCCAGATTGTGTGTGGTACATATAATTCATCATAAATGTACTTTGAGCTTTGAACAGCATCGTTTTGTGGATATTCGGTAACAATCGAGTTACCCAGCGCTGTCATCATGCCTGACATGGCTCTTACACAGTGAGCCCCAGAGTCACTCTCAGCACCTCAGCTTCTCCTCCTTTCCGAGGGAAACAAAGCCAAACCATCCAGTTTTACCTCATCGCGGAAAGGCCACATGCCAGACAACATCCTGGTGAAACTGCTCTACACTGTCAGGAAGGTTCGTTGCTGCTCCCTGGGACTGGCAGGGGGATGGGGACCAGAGCACCAGGTCACAGACTACAGTGCAATCATGTTCGTCCGACAGTGTGTCCACCAGAACTGCAGACAGTCCTCCAGCGGTGTGGGAAACCAATATCACGCTGGTTCCTGAACCCTCTTTGTTAATCTAATATCTCTTTAGTTTCTGTCATTACCTACCACGCCACCCACTAGACTCACTGTTCATTCCCGATGTAATTAAAATTTTCAGCGAGAAATCAGTTAATATTTCCATTCTCGGCATTAGCATTGTCCTGATGAGGGTTCCACCCAAATCGGCGTCTATTTCTGACCTCACCGACAGTCCAGTAGAACACTGTATATCTCAGTTTAGTTTTATATTTCGCTCTTTATTTCCCTTGGTAAGTATTTGTTATTTTCCTTTCCCTAGGCCCAGTGTGGAAATGAGGCTTCCCCCACACATACCCTCTCCCCGCCCCGGTTGAGCCTTTTTCATGATTTATTTGTAATATTTGGAGGATTCCCATTGGCTGCTCTGATTGACAATTTATTCTGCCCCCCCCCCCCCGAGGCTGGCACTTAACTGTCACGTGATACCCAGCGATTAACGAGTACAGTAGTTTAATGGTGACGTCACAGAGAACGCGCCCTGATCACGAGACTCGGGAATGGAGAGGGACCGGAGACGCGCTTTTCGTGTTTCGTAACGGGGAGTCACGCAAGAAGCTTTGCTGAACTTTCCCAAGAAAAAAGCGACAGCACGGAGAGTTATTAGGAATGACAAAAGGGCGGCTTGAGGGGATTTTGCTGATTAATTGGGAGGGAAACTGTTCTCACAGTGGTGTGGAAAATGCTAAATAAAATGAATCGTGTCAGAAGTTATAACCAGTATTAGTGGTGAATGAAAATTTGGCTGCAGTCGACAAAAAAAACTCAGAATAAATGTGAAACGTGTTTACAAAGATACATAGTCCTGACGAACAACACACACAAAATGCCTGAGGAACTCAGCAGGCCAGGCAGCATCTATGGAAAGGAGTACAGTCGACGTTTCGGGCCGAGACCTTTCGGCGGTTTGTGAAAGACTAGACTATATAGGGGATGAGTATTTTAGGAGACGAGAGCATCTTTTGGTGGACAATGGGAAGATCTAAGGGAAACGAGACGATTGAGAGTGCCTTGGATGATGACTTCAAGTTGGATTAATTGAAATCTGTTGTCAATAGGGCAACTATTACAGCCCAGGATAGGATAAGGGAAGCTATCATATACTCCATCTGTCCGAGACAGCCCAAAAGAGGTTCTTTGAGTTTTATAAGAAAATCTGGAAGTTAGGGATGCTTCCAGGGGACTGGAAATGGGCTGCGGTGCTGTCCATTCTTTGTTTTAGAGACTAGAGAATTACTTCATCACTACTAATTTAACCTTAAACCTGTGTCCTCTTGTGGCACCCATTTCAGCCCTGGGGAAAAGCCTCTGACTATCCACACGATCAATGCCTCTCCTCATCTTATACCCCTCTATCAGGTCACCTCTCATCCTCCGTCGCTCCAAGGAGAAAAGGTCGAGTTCACTCAACGTATTCTCATAAGGCATGCTCCCCAATCCAGGCGACATCCTTGTAAATCTCTTCTGCACCCTTTCTATGGCTTCAACAGTCTTCCTGCAGTGAGGCGACCAGAACTGAGCGCAATACTCCAAGTGTGGTCTGACCAGTGACCTATATATCTGCAACACTACCTCTCGGCTCCTAAATTCAATTCCACGATTGATGAAAGCCAATACACCGTACGCCTTCTTAACCACAGAGTCAACCTGTGCAGCTGCTTTGAGTGTCCTATTTGACTCAGACCCCAAAATCCCTCTGATCCTCCACACTGCCAAGAGTCTTACCATTAATACTATATTCTACCATCATATTTGACCTACAAAACTGAACCACTTCACACTTATTTGGGTTGAACTCCATCTGCCACTTCTCAGCCCAGTTTTGCATCCTCAAAAAATTCAATCAGGCTCGTAAGGCATGACCTGTCCTTGAAAAAAGCCATGCTGACTACTCCTAATCATATTGTACCTCTCCAAATGTTCACACATCCTCCCTCTCAGGATTTTCTCCAACAACTTACCAACTATTGAAGTAAGACTCACTGGTCTATAATTTCCTGGGCTATCTCTACTCCCTTTCTTTAATAAAAGCACAACATCAGCAATCCTCCAATCATCCAAAAGCTCTTCTGTCCCCATTGATGATGCAAAGATCATCGCCAGAGGCTCAGCAATCTCCTTCCTCATCTGCCCACAGTAGCCTGGGGTACATCTCATCCGGTCCCAGCGGCTTATCCAACTTGTTGCTTTCCAAAAGCTCCAGCACATCCTCTTTCTTAATATCTACATGCTCAAGCTTTTCAGTCTGCTGCAAGTTATCACTACAATCACCAATATCCTGTTTCATGCTGAATGCTGAAGTAAAGTATTCATTAAGTACCTCTGCTATTTCCTTCTGTTCCATTCATACTTTCCCACTGTCACTCTTGATAGGTCCTGTTCCTTCATTCCTTATTCTCTTGCTCTTCAAATACTTGCAGAATGCCTTGGAGTTTTCCTTAATCCTGCCCGCCAAGGCCTTCTCATGGCCCCTTTTGGCTGTCTTAATTTCCTTCTTAAGCTCCTTCTTATTAGCCTTATAATCTTCTATAACTCTAACATTACCTAGCTCTCTAAACCTTTTGTAAGCTTTCCTTTTCTTCTTGACTAGATTTATTGCAGCCTTTGTACACCACGGTTCCTGTACCCGACCATAACTTCCCTGTCTTCGTATGTTTTACTTGGATACTGTAACTTGTATGTTTTACAACTGAGCATTGTTTTTTTCTTTTTTGGCCAGTCATTCAGAGTGGCGGTGAGTTGTGAAGAAATGTCATCAGAATTTGCCGACGCCTCACACCCAGGAGGGTGTTATGAGTCCAATATTGTTTAAACTGAGGATTAATGATATTTTGATGGTATTGGGTTCGGATAGATGGAGCTAGTCAGGCTGGGAAGACTGTCCAACTAAGAAAGGGAAGACTCTGATTTCAAACTCCTCTGCCTTGCGGCCATAGCCATTCATGGAAAAGGCTTCGGGAGTAAACCCTAAAGACAAATCCAGAGCTGGAATCCCTGAGGCAGTCCGACGTTGTCTTCAACCTCGTTCTGGAAACTCCTGCGACGACACTGGTGCCAAGCTGCATCGGCCCTTGCCCTTCCCTTGGACAACATTGGTGTCGTGGAGAGGGGAGACTTGCTGCATGGGCAACTGCCGGCCTTCCATAGAACTTTGCCCAGGCCTGCGGCCTGGAGAGGAGAAGCTAGACTTTCCAGGTGCAGATCCATGGTCTTGCGTGACTAACAGATGCCACTGATGGTGTTGGGGCTGGGCTTGGTCTGGCTTTATGTGCAGATGATGGGGTCTGTGGGAAAGGGGTTACAATGCCGCCTATGTGGTACGCTCTGTACAAACAGTGTTAACAGCAACGGAAGAATAGTCTCTGGACTGGGTTTTAAATTTTCTGTGTCCAAATCAAAATGTGTGTGTTTACTCGGAAACATAGTGCGGATTATATTCACTTTACTGTGTATGAGTGTTTGCTGTCGAGTGTTCCTGTTTTTAAATATATCGGGCTTTGGCTCATGTGCAGAGCAAATGTAAAGTGTTTGGAGGATAAATGTAAGCAGGTCATTAACTTTATGCTCTGTGAGGCTGGATAGGACTGTGGCTCATCCAGGGTGTTCTATTGACAATTTATTGTCCTTTAGTACAGGTTGTTTAATTTATAGAGAGACAGCTCATTCAGTTTCATATAGGTTGGATGTTCTACAGACCAGTGCACTTTGAATCTGTAATGGAGCGTTCCGGACCAGAGCTAGAGATGCATCGGAGGTTAAACAAGGCGAGATGTCTCTTGACCTGCCGAGAGAAAAAAAAAAATGAGCCTTGCAAACTGGACTTGCTTAATAGAGTGAGGACGTCACGTGTGACTAATTCTGTTTTAATGGGTTGTTGTGAATATAGCAGCAGAGCTGATAAATGTTATCTGTAGATACTTAGAGAATAAGTGTGGGAGTATGGTTTTGGGGATTTGTGGACAAGTGACCTGGCCAGGAGGTCCATCATGGACATTCCCAGATGTGGAAATAGATTTGAGATTTCTAGGGGATAAACGAATTAAGTGTGTACAGGACGGATTCCTGTCACAGTATGTGGACAGGCCGACTAGGGGGAATGCCATATTAGATCTAGTACTTGGTAATGAACCGGGTCAGGTCACAGATCTGTCAGTGGGTGAGCATCTGGGCGATAGTGACCACCCACGTCCCTTCCTGTTCCTGACTTCCACCCATACCACCCTGGCCTTTAGCATTATCATGGAAAAGGATAGAATCAGAGAGGACAATATTTTTTTTTAATTGGGGAAGGGCGAATTATGAGGCTACAAGGCTAGAACTTGCAGGTGTGAATTGGGACGATATTTTTGCAGGGAAATGTACTATGGACATGTGGTCGATGTTTAGAGATCTCTTGCGATAAGGGATAATTTTGTCCCGGTGAGGAAGATAAAGAATGGTTGGGTGAAGGAACCATGGGTGACAAGTGAGGTGGAAAATCTAGTCAGGTGGAAGAAGGCAGCATACATGAGCTTTAGGAAGCAAGGATCAGATAGGTCTATTGAGGAATATAGGGAAGGAGTTTAAGAAGGGGCTGAGAAGAGCAAGAAAGGGGTATGAGAAGGCCTTGGCGAGTAGGGTAAAGGAAAACTCCAAGGCATTCTTCAATTATGTGAAGAAAAAAAGGATGACAGGAGTGAAGGTAGGACAGATTAGAGATAAAGGTGGGAAGATGTGCCTGGAGGCTGTAGAAGTGAGCGAGGTCCTCAATGAATACTTCTATTCGGTATTCACCAATGAGCGGGAACTTGATGATGGTGAGGACAATATCAGTGAGGTTGATGTTCTGGAGCATGCTGATATTAAGGGAGAGGAGGTGTTGCAGTTGCTAAAATACATTAGGACCGTAAAGTCCTGGGACCTGACAGCATATTCCCCAGGCTGCTCCACAAGGCGAGGGAGGAGATTGCTGAGCCTCTGGCTAGGATCCTTATGTCCTCGTTGTCCACTGGTATGGTACAGGAGGATTGGAGAGAGGCGATTGTTGTCCCTTTGTTCACTAAAGGTAGTAGGGATAGTCCATGTAATTATAGACCAGTGAGCCCTACGTCTGTGGTGGGAAAGCTGTTGGAAAAGATTCTTAGAGATAAGATCTCTTGGCATTTAGAGAATCATGGTCTGATCAGGGACAGTCAGCATAGCTTTGTGAAGGGCGGATCGTGTCTAACAAGCCCGAATGAGTTCTTTGAGGAGGTGACCAGGCATATAGATGAGGGTAGTGCTTTGTATGTGATCTATATGGATTCTAGTAATGCATTTGACAAGGTTCCACATGGTAGGCTTATTCAGAAAGTAAGAAGGCATGGGATCCAGGGAAGTTTGGCCAGGTGGATTCAGAATTGGCTTGCCTGCAGAAGGCAGAGAGTCATGGTGGAGGGAGTACGTTCAGATTGGAGGATTGTGACTAGTGGTGTCCCACAAGGATCTGTTCTGGGACCTCTACTTTTCGTGAGTTTTATTAACGACCTGAATGTGGAGGTAGAAAGGTGGGTTAGCAAGTTTGCAGACGACACAAAGGTTGGTGTTGTTGTAGATAGTGTAGAGGATTGTGAAAGATTGCAGAGAGACATTGATAGGATGCAGAACTGGGCTGAGAAGTGGCAGATGGAGTTTAACCCGGAGAAGTGTGAGGTGGTACATTTGGAAGGACAAACTCCAAGGCAGAGTACAAAGTAAATGGCAGGATACTTGGTATGAGGAGCAGAGGGATCTGAGGGTACATGTCCACAGATCCATGAAAGTTGCCTCACAGGTGGATAGGGTAGTTAAGAAAGCTTATGGGGTGTTAGTTTTCATCAGTCGAGGGACAGGACTTAAGAGTCGCCATGTAATGATGCAGCTCTATAAAACTCTGGTTAGGCCACACTTGGAATACTGTGTCCAGTTCTGGTCGCCTCACTATAGGAAGGATGTGGAAGCATTGGAAAGGGTACAGAGGAGATTTATCAGGATGCTGCCTGGTTTAGAGAGTATACATTATGATCAGAGATTAAGGGATCTAGGGCTTTTCTCTTTGGAGAGAAGGAGGATGAGAGGAGACATGATAGAGGTGTACAAGATAATAAGAGGAATAGATAGAGTGGACAGCCAGCACCTCTTCCCCAGGACACCACTGCTCAATACAAGAGGACATGGCTTTAAGGTAAGGGGTGGGAAGTTCAAGGGGGATATTAGAGGAAGGTGTTTAACTCAGAGAGTGGTTGGTGCGTGGAATGCACTGCCTGAGTCAATGGGCGAGGCAGATACACTCGTGAGGTTTAAGAGACTGCTAGACAGGTATATGGAGGAATTTAAGGTGGGGGCATATATGGGAAGCAGGGTTTGAGGGTCGGCACAACATTGTGGGTCGAAGGGCCTGTAATGTGCTATACTATTCTATGTTCTATGTTCTATGTTCTAAATTCTTGAGAGGGTGAGAGGATGTCTGGTTATTTTCTGCAGCGGCATTGTTTCCTTTTTGCCTGTCTTTACAGACTGTTCTAAAAAGCCAGTTAGTAACCGGATGGGTTATTTATTCCCTGCTTTAATGTTGTGGTGGGCAAAGGTTGTCTGTCTATACAGCAGGATTTATGGCCATTACCATTAGTCTGCAATGGGTTGAACAAGTTAAGTCAAACAGAGTTGTGATCTGCTCAGACACTACCTCGGTACTGCAAAGTTTGGAATCGAAGTCTTCAAGAAGCCACAGCCGATCTGTTGATGAATGTGTATTATGATCTATATGCTCTGAAATGTGTGGGAAGAACCCAAAACACAGAACATAGAAATTTATAGCACGTTACAAGCCCTTCGGCCCACAATGCCGTGCCGACCATGTAACATACTCCAGAAACTGCCTAGAATTCCCGTAGCACACAGCCCTCTATTTTCCTAAGCTTCATGTACCTATCTAAGAGGCTTTTATAAGCCCCTATTGTATCCACCTCTACCATCGCCGCCAGCAGTGCATTCCACGCACCCACCACTCTCTGTGTGAAAAACCTACCCCTGTCATCCCCTCAGTACTTATTTCCAAGCACCTTAAAACCATGCCCCCTCCTGTTAGCCATTTCACCCCCTGGAAAAAAAAACTCTGGCTATCCGCACGATCAACGCCGCTCATCGTCTTTTACACCTCTATCAGGTCACCTCTCGTCCTCCATCGCTCAAAGCAAAGCAGACACTAAGTCTGAGGTAGATATTATATTTCATGTGGGAAAGTATGAAGCCAAATGTTGCACTAGGCTGGGAAATAGCAGAAATTGTGGGATAAGAGTTGCAGAGGGAGGTGATATTATTGTTTGTTTCCATCAGTCTAAGGTTGGCACCTTGTGGAAAAGAATAAGAGGGAAGATGTGTGGTTTATGAAACTAATAGTCGGACATACGGGTTTGCACTCCTCTTTGGAACTTGTTGTGTAGTAAGGGAATGTCTCGCGTGATTTTTGTAATCTCTCAGAGACGGTGGACAATGTGATCATGATGTGCCACAGATATTCTTTGGAATGTTGGAAGCTGTTTAGGCATTTAATGGGTCGAGCTGGGGTGCGGAATTTGCAGGATATACTGGTACCTCAGGCCGGGACGGTTAAGTCGTGTAGGACCCTGGTGAACGTTTTAGTTAAAATAGATTTGTGATGTCGCAGCTGATCCCGATCAAGGCTCCCCTCATACTCCATTACAGTAGGTGGAGCTAATGCACCGGATGGGAGACAGTAGGAGCAGAGTGAAACGGCGGCGCCTGCTACCCTGCAGACGTCACCATTGCAGTCAGTCCCTGTGCTCTGCTTCAGTGTCCTGGCGCCCCGTCATTGAGAGCCCATTGGGGGCTCCTTCAGCACACATAGATCAGTGTGACAGGAATAAGACCCGGCTTCGCCTTCTCCAGGACAGCTGGGAAACGGCAAACACCTTCGTCTCTGCTGCTGAGGCCCACATGGGGATCTTTGTGTTTGTCATCGCCATATGATGAAAACTTATCCCGCTATAATATAGTTTTTCTCCGACCAAATGCCCCATGGATTTCAGGGTGAAAGGTCACCGAGCAAAACGTGGACTCTGCTTCTCCTTTCACAGATGCTGAGTATTTCCAGCAGTTTCTGCTTTTAGTTCAGGATCATTTTTGTTTGTTTGACTCTGGATCACTGCTACCGTTGTCACATATAAACATAGTTATTGTGTCAAAGTGGTTAAGGCGATGGATAACAAATCGATTATGTTGTCTCTGCATAGTTTTGAATCCTGACAAATTACCTGCCTCTTCATTTTTTGTTTTATATTCTTCGTGACTCTCTGATCCGTCTCACGGACACGGATTGTAAATGAACCGGAGCAAGCACCAATATCTGGTCACCGTTTCTAAACCCAGGAAGAGCCGATTTATTCCAGTTTCTTTCAGGATGTCTCTGTGGCGCAATCGATCAGAGCCTTGCGCCGTTACCGGAACATCAGTGGTCGAGGCCACTCATAGTCTCTGGAAATCCTGCTGCTGTTGTTGTCCGGTGTGTGTGCTCCTATTTTATTTACTGAAAGCGATAACCACATATATAAAATAGAATACTATCACCACTTGCCTTTCTTTGCATGCAGTTTGCCATGAAATGAATGGACAGAACATGGAATATGAAACCAATGCAAACTCTCATTTGGCACCAGTATATCAAACGTTTGTTCTTCAACCAATACGTGTTGCGGCGGTTCCATCGGGCACCAGCTCCTCTGTGCCCCCTGGTGGCCGGTAGGTATAACACAAGACCCAGCTCCTCTGTGCCCTCTGGTGGCCGGTGGATATAACACAAGACCCAGCTCCTCTGTGCCCTCTGGTGGCCGGTGGCTATAACACAAGACCCAGACCACCACTGTCCTCTGTGGCAGGTGGCTGATTTATTGACTCACTGTGTCTCTCTCTGTCATTTTCCGACCCAGGAATCCGGATATTTCGTTCACGTCATCGCGCAAGTTAAATAAATTCACAACTTGACATCCTCACGACTCGGTTGACGGCATTCCCGACTGCAGGGAACAATCTTAATTTGGGTAGTTAATGATCATTCCGTTTCAGTCTGCAAGAATGTGACAAGTGATTCCGATTTAAATATTCTCTCTTTAATTTGACATGGATGCGAATTTCCAAAAGTGTCTTGTTTCTATTCAGGACTAATGCGCAGTCTTGCGTTTGGTGAAATATTTTGTTCATCCGCCTTTACGTCGTCCTTTTAAACTAATACTCTGAGTTTGAAAGTCTGTTGTTGCTCTCTGACTTAAACTCCTTAAATTTTACAGGTCAATGGTGTGAGACCCACAGACAGTCACGTCTCCTTTTCTCCCTGACGCAGCTCCCCACAATGAGAATAAATGGAGGAGAGGACAGACATATCTTCAGATATTTCCTGAGGAGACGAAGGTCCTTTAACATCTGCCGGGCGATGCTGAGGATGTTCTACGAGTCTGTGGTGGCCACTGCTATCATATCTGCTGTTGTGTGCTGGGGCAGCAGGCTGACGGTAGCAGACACCAGCAGAATCAACAAACTTATTCGTAAGGCCAGTGATGTTGTAGGGATGGAACTGGACTCTCTCACGGTGGTGCCTGAAAAGAGGATGTTGTCTAAGTTGCATGCCATCTTAGTCAATGTCTCCCATCCACTACATAATGCGCTGGGTGGGCACAGGAGTACATTCAGCCAGAGACTCATTCCACCGAGATGCAGCACAGAGCGTCATAGGAAGTCATTCCTGCCTGCGGCCATCAAACTTTACAACTCCTGCCTTGGGGGGTCAGATACCCTGAGCCGATAGGCTGGTCCTGGACTTATTTCATAATTTACTGGCATAATTTACATACTACTATTAAACTATTTATGGTTCTATTACTATTTAATATTTATGGTGCAAATGTAACGAAAACCAATTTCCCCCTGGGATCAATAAAGTATGACTATGACTATGACTAGATACAAAAAGGATGAAAGGGCGTGCGTAATAATCGGGAAGAAAAACTGAGGTTAGATGAGCGACCACGATCAAAATGAATGGCGGAATTGGCTCGAAAAGCCGAATAACCTACTCCGACTTCTATTTTCAATCTTTGAACGTCCAACCTTTGTGCTCAGAATGTCAGACAGAAGATATCATCGTTCATTTGACAGTGGTGACGTGGCTCAGTGGAGGAGCGCATGTGTGAGGTCCCGGGTCCAAACCCCGCATTTCCACATTGTTGTTTGTGAAGTTTGAAATCTGGGCGGAAAATCCCAGATGAAGAAATTTCCCGCACTATCGTTGGCCTTTCATTGCCGTCGTAGAGACGCCACGATAACCCTGTAACCCGTGGGATAGTTAAGAATGGTTCCTTGCCGCATATGAGTCCTCGGTAGTGGAATTCTAAAAACACCCCCACTTTTAGGGAAGGGACGAAAGCTCGGCCGTGGTGTTCTGAACATTCCAGCAACAACTACAATTCTCATTGAAACCTACTGAATGTGGAAGAACCAAGATTATGTGGACGTGGAGAGGATGATTCCTATGGTGGGGGTGTCCAGAACTAGAGGGAACAGCCTCAAAATTGAGGGGAGACCTTTTAGACTGAGGTGAGGAGGATTTTGTTTTAGCCTGAGAGTAACAAATCTGTGGAATGCTCAGCCGCAGACTGCGGTGGAGGCAAGTGTATGGGTTTGAGTGGGATCCGGGATCAGCCGGGATGGAATGGCGGAGCAGACTCGATGAGCTGAATGACCGATTTCTGCTCCTATGTCTTATGGTCTAACTAAATCCCGATGAAGGGATGGTTTGAGGTACGTACTTGCAATGCGGAAACCAAGTCAACATCTAAACCCGCGAGTTCCGTTCACAGGGAGACGAGGTGAACTTCTGGTTCAGCTTGGAAATCCAACATTCATTCATTGATCAGGACAGGATTAGAACGTTAATGGGACCTCGGGATTGAACGTCGTGATTCCCGAGTGTGGCTCAGAATGTCGTTATTGATAAGAAGCCCCACAAGAGGGATGAATTGTCCTTGCTAGCAATTAAATGAGAGAAACCCCATTCACTGGCAAATATCGGGAACGAAGTGCAAGATGGGATAAAGCATAAACGACACGGAGAGAATAACTGGGTGGTCCAGAAAGTAAGGAAGAAAGAAACGAAAGTGGAGACAGAACTAAGGACAGAAAGTGAAGTAAGTGGGTAGGAATAAGGGGGAAATGGAATTGATGCAACATGGACAGACACAGAGGGAGATCCAGACATATACAGAAACAGACAAGACCTAAACATATACAGGCACCGACACAGACATAGACAGAAACAGACACAGACAGAGATGCAGACATCATACAGGCATAGACATACAGACACAAACCCAGACATGTACAAACATAGACAAGACAAAGACAGATACAGGCACCGACACAAACATAGACAGACAGAGACACAGACACAGACTGAAATATAGAGCCAGACATATACAGATACGCAACAACACACACCCATACCAACACACACAAACGCAAACACACACACAATGATACGCGCGCATACACAAACAAACGCAAGAGGTTGCACATCATTCATGGGAGAGCAATGCTATTTTTTTTCCCATAGCAGAGTGGCGCAGCGGAAGCGTGCTGGGCCCATAACCCAGAGGTCGATGGATCGAAACCATCCTCTGCTATCTCAACTGCTAACAACAACAATTTTCCGTCAGTGCACTTTAAAACACGACGGCATCCCATCATTGGTAGATGCAAGGAAATCCATTGGCTTTCGGCTGGAATGTACCTTTATATGTTATCCTTTTTAATTTTTGCGGAGGTTTCTGTTTGGTTGGAAAGATTAACAGATTGAGGTATCTTAATGTCATCTATTCTCTGCAGAATAAACCCGTGTCTTGTATATAAAAAAATGCTGGAAACACGCAGCGGGTAGGCAACATTTGCAGAAAAAAGAGATTTGATGTTGTCGGTGGATGCCCGTTCGTCCCAACTGGAAAAGAGAGAAAATAAACAAAATGCTGGAGGAACTGAGCAGGCCAGGCGGCATCTGTGGAAGAGTACACACCCCCGCTTTCCAAATCGTTCCCTGCATCGATTACTCAGACAATAAATCCTGTTGGGGAATCTTCTTCATCCCAACGCACAATCAGGGACAAACGGGAGCGTGTCCTCTGGGCAGTGCTCGACAAAGAAGCAGCTGAATCGGAAAGGATTCCCGAGATCTCGCCGGTCGCAGAGGGAGAAAAGTAAAATGTCTGAAAAGTGTCGGTTTTGCAGTCCCCGAACGAATGTTGATTTGACCCCGTGAAACGTCGTGTGTTCGGACGTCTGAATGACAGATTTATTTTCGCGCTGGTTTCTCATCACTGGTTAATACATCCGCCCGTCACGGAAAATGATGGTTTCATTTCCCCGACGAAGAATTAGTTTTGCTGTTTCCATATTAAATGTGATTTCAAACGGAATTTTCAAAGCAAAAAGAAAAGTGTTAAGGAGGTTAAGTCGGAATTTGATGGTGAAATGATCGGTTCATCGGGGATGTGGAACAGTCCGGTCTGCAGTGACCCCGGGAAAGGAAAATCTCGCGATCGGTGTTCTGCTTCTTCAGATATCCTCTCAGCGACTCTGTATCTCAGCGCCATTCAGTGTAACCCTCAGTGACAGGGTCCCATGTTCGCTAAAATATTTCCATCATCTGCCTCTGCTACACTTTAAACTTTAAGCAAAGGCCGGTCTTACGCTCGATTTAAGGAGTACGGTTCAACGAGTTAGAAAGGAGGAGGAGAATGAAACCGACGCCTTCGCCGAGCTCAGGCCACCCGCCAGAGACTGAGTGAGATTCTCTCCTCCAACTCCGCGCCCAGAGCTCAGGGTGAAAGATCATCGCCCTGAAACGTGAACTCTGTTTCTCCCTCCACAGACGCTGCCTGAGCTGTGGAATATTTCCAGCAGTTTCGGATTTTACTTCAGCAATTGTCCTGTTTTTGCCGACCCCGGGATCGATACACTCCCCATACGTCCCGTGACACAGTGACCACATTCCATGTAAAATGCCCTTGTTCCTGGCCTGCCCAATTGTGAGGAGTGTGTAGTCGTGGCCAAGTCGTTTGCAGATGCGATAAGAATTTATTGGGAGTTCCCCGCGAAGCTTCTAAATCGGACAAATATTTGTTCCTCACGTTTTCTTTTTATAGTGTCCTCGACTCTCTGATGGAAATCATTCATTCACGCAGATTGTGAAAATCGGTGTCCTAGCATCGACTACTAGTCAACATCGTCCAACGAAGAAATGGATCATTTAATCCTTTTTCAGTCCCTGTCTTGGTGGCCCAATCGATGAGCGCGTTCGGCTGTTAACCGAAAGGTGGTGGTTCGAACCCACCCAGGGTGTCTGGTAATCCAGCAGCAGTTACTGTGCATTTCATTGTCTGCTGGGATAGTGGGGGGGGGGGGGGGAGGAATGGGGGGATGTTCCCTTTCTGCTGCCGTACAGAGTTCAGTGGGGATTTAAATTGTTTTATTTTTGCCAGATACAATATGTGACAAAAAGCTTCTCTTTCATACTTTTCATAGACATCAAACTCTTACTATCTCTTCTTTCAGTTGGTCCCGACGAAGAGTCTCGGCCCGAAACGTCGACTGTACCTCTTCCTATGGATGCTGCCTGGCTTGCTGCGTTCACCAGCATTTTTTATGTGAGTTGCTTTCATAGACATCATATCATGACGCAGAGCATTGTCTGAGAACAAGGTTCATCATTAATTAAATGCAGAATAAAGTGAAACAGCCACAGAGAAAGCACAGTGCGGGAAAATAATAAGGTGGAGCGTCGTGACGAGGGAGATTGTGAGGCGTCCATCTTTTTTAACGAGGAGACCATTCAAACTATGCTTCAGAACGTGGCACATGCTTTATTTTCCGTGATCATTCTGCTGGAGTCTACTTGGTTTCATTCCACAAAAAAATTATCATGATGCTCGGGAAGAGAACTGAACAAGGATGAAGTATGATCGCACTGGATGGTGGAGCAGACTCGGGGCCGAATGACTGTGGCCATCAGCCATTGTCTGTGTTTCACTGCTCAGTTGTGATATGCAGGAAGGTTTGGACCTGAACACTTCTGTATTTTAAGTGGGGATGTAGCTCAGTGGAAGAGCGCATGCTTCGCATGTATGAGGTCCCGGGTTCGATCCCCGGCATCTCCACGCGCGTGGTGAGCATTGAATTTTGAACATTGCAAAACTCAATCCCAATCGTCAGGTTTGCAGTCATCACAATGACGGTACCGCGATACAGCGGCACACATAAAGGAGGTAGAATGATGCTTTGAGTCTCAACGTGGACAAGACCAAAGAGATGATTCATTTGGAAGGTGCAGGCTGACCGCTCATTACCGCAAATAAACGGCTCCTCAAGAGAGAGAGAGAGAGTGGACCACCAAACCCGCCCTCTGAACGCCACAGGGAACAGCAAGAAAGCGCACCGGTGTGTCCACTTCCTGGCTTCAGTGAGACTTCCCCAACCCCTCTTCAATCTGTTTTTATTTCACAGGAGCATCATTGAGAGAGCGCTAACCAGTTGCTAAACCGTCTGGTACGAGAATCGCAAGACATCCGACGGCAGGACTCTACAGAGGAGAGAGAGAACTGCTGACAGAAGCTCACTTTCACATTCAGACCCAGTGATTTGCGGACTATTGAAAACTGACGGAATTCTGACCTTCATTCGATCATATGGACGGATTGGGAGGTGAACGAGACTCGGGATTGGACAAAATAAATCCTGGACTGTGGGTGTATTCTCCGGTTCACTTCAGACTGCGGTCGCTGCTGGTCACGTCGAGACTGACCGACGTAGCATCCACAAAATGCAGCAGGAGCTCAACGGGCATCTGCGCACGAAATATGGACTGTTTCCTCCTCCTCAGAGATGCTGTCAGACCTGGTGACTTGCCCCGGCATTCTGTGTTCTGGATTTGCAGCATCTGCAGAATCTCCTGTGTTTATAAACTAAATAACAGTCAGCAGACAAAGAGAATCTCCCGCTGTATATTGTAGACCACATCCATGGCTACAACTCGAAAGCTTATAAAGAAACTCCCATCGGGGTCTTCTTACCCGAACAGCTTCTTAATCCCCCCACAAGGATTCTACATCTCCCGATCCTGCTCTGCTCTGACTGAGACTCCATCCAATTCAGTGACTGATTTCCTGGTGAAAGGTCATTGAGCTGAACGCGAATTCGGTTTCTCTCTTCACAGCCGCTAACAGATCTGCTGAATATTTCCAGCAATCCCCGCTTTTAGTTCAGGATCAACCCCGTTCATTTGACTCCGGGATTTGAATCCAGCTGTGAAGAACTTGTAGTCGTGGCCGAGTGGTTAAGGCGATGGACTAGAAATCCATTGGGGTTTCCCCGCGCAGGTTCGAGTCCTGCCGACTACGTGTTTATATCGGTTTTGACTCCCTGATCCCTCCCAGGGATACAGATTGTAAAAAGCCAGTCGAAGCACCGATCTCTGTTCGCCGCCTTCAAAACCAGGAAGTGTCCATGTGTTTTGCATTTATTCAGGTGGCCTCTACTATGCAATCGGTCAGCTGCTGTTCGGCTGTTATCCGAAATGGTGGTGTTCCAAACTATCCAGGCACGCTTTTGATCCAGTGGCCTTGGCTGTCCGTTTTGTGCCGTCCGTGCTGTGCCTAATACATTCATTTAAAGATTTAAAAAAATCCACATATAGAAAACAGAACACTATCACGACCTGCCTTGCTTACATTCATGTTGACATAAACTTAATATATTGTACATGGACGATCAAACAACAGAAACTCTTACAGGGCACCAGTGTATTTCATGTTTAAATTTATGTTATCGCCAGTTGAACCAGAGGGATAAATTCATTCAACCTCACTCACACCAACACTGTTTCCACAACTCACTTTCAAACTCGACATTTCGTGCTATCGACAATATTCCTTTGTTGTTGTTGTTGTTATTATTATTATTATTATTATTACAACGTTTGTACTTTCTGAGCTCAAGCCAGTAAAACCAGAAGTCCGGGTGAACTGAAGTGTAATAGCGACAGGGGAAGCACAGCGCAGGTAAATAATAAGCTGCAGTATCATAACGAGGTGGATTGTGAGGTCAAACGTACACCTTATCGTACTAAGAAACCATTCAATGGACAAAACAGCTGGACTGAAACTATCCATGAGTTTGTGACACGTCCTTTCAGGCTTTTGTGCTTTCTGCCCGATGGAGGAGGGAAAGGAGCGGGGTTGTCTTTGATCAGGAATCTGTCCGTTCGATATGACCCGAAATTGCATTTCCTGCAGCGGAGTCCTTGAAACTAACGGACTTGTTGGGACTAATGTTGTGTTTTTCATTTGGCCAACACTGCACCCAATAATTAAGAAAAATATTGAGAAAACCAGAGTAGGGAGGAAGAGGAAAATCCCCTTCATTCACCCACCCAGAAACAAAGTTCAGACAGGTGACCATTAAATAGGAAAGGTATGTCTTACTTTGGAAATAGAGCCGAACAACTAGAACCGAACCTAATTTCCCAAATAGAAACACCTAAACAGAATAGAGAGGGATAAAGTTCGAAATTATAACTCCACAATTGATAACCACTCGGAAGAATAGATTCACAACGATCAGTTTGATCCAGACGCAACACTCACCCCAACCCCCCAGCTTCCCCCCATGGGAAAAATGCATCCCGATGAACACAAGTACTCTTCTCGACAGGGTGCCAAGCTCACCCCACATCACCAGCTCTAACTCCCACCACCCAGCGGACATCCCACAACCCTAACCCCCAACCTAATCCTAACATCCAAAGGATCACACACCCTAGTTAACCCTGGACACACCCCAACAAAGTGACCTACTTAACACTGGGCCCCATGCTCCTTTTCTCCGCTCCTCCAAATGCGGAGGCCTGCATCCATATTCCTCAGCCATATCCCTAAACATAAAAACTTCACCCATCCTACACACCCCCATAAACCTGAGCCCTCTCTCCACCGGGGGCCAAGTTCACGCCACTTCATCATCAGACCGGGTGCTCTTTCAACTCCTCCCACCACCACAAAGTCCTGTGGCCCCTCCACCCAGCCATACACCTAAGTATAACACCTCCAACCCTCCTGCACACCCCCATAAACGCGGGCCCTCTCCCCACCAGGGAGCCAGTTTCACCCCACATCACCAGCACCACGACACCTGATAAACATTCCCAACCCTACACTTCACCCTAATTCTAACTTCCAATGGACTGCGCACCCAAACTAAACCGGACAGCACCCAAATAACCCAAGCCACACCCCACAAAAGGGCTTACCTGACAGTCCTTTGCCCTACCCCTAAACGTAACATCTCCAACCCTCATACATACTCCCTTAAACCCAAGCCCTCACCCCATCAAGGGGCCAAATTTACCTGATATCAGCAGCAGTTTGATTCCTGTTTCAGACCTGCCCCCTATTGCAAGGTCCCGCAGAAACCTTCACCCCGTCCCCTAAATGCAGTTGCCACCCCATCCCACCTCCCTTCGCCGTGAATCCTCCACCCCCATTACCTAACTCTACCCAGGGTCTGTCCCTCCCCACAACTCCCCTCAATTAGCTACTGCACAGCCCCCAGATCACAGCACCCAGTCCCTATAAAACCCACACCCCCAAAGCACTATCCATAAGCAATAACTCCACCATTTTAACTTAAACTCCAGCACGGAGGTTAACGAGCAGGAAGAACCCAATAAAGGCAAGTCGGGGACCGAGACGATGACAACGTGGGCCAAAATCAAAGTGGCAGGGTGAAGTGATACTGCATCTCCAGTACGAGATCTACAAACACTAGAGGGATAGTTTGCCCACTTCCCATATACTCGCATCCTGACCCATCTTCCACTCTTTCCCATTCTCCTAATCTCTCTAAGTCCTCCTGTAGACTCCCTATTTTCTCAAAACTACCTGCCCCTCCACTATTTCTGTATCGTCTGTAAAATTGGCAACAAAACCGTCAAATCCATCGTCCAAATCATTGACATGTAACATAAAAAGAATCGGTCCCACCACAGACCCCTGTGGAACACCACTAGTGACTGGAAAAGGCTCTCTTTATTCCCTCTCTTTGCTTTGTGCCAATCAGCCACTGCTTTATCCATGCTGGTGTCTTTCCAGTATCACCATCGGCGCGTAGCTTGTTAAGCAGCCTCCTGTGTGGCATGGCACCTCGTCAAAGGCCATCTGACAATCCAAGTACACAACATCAACAGATTCTCCTTTGCCTATCTTGCTTGTTATTTCTTCAACGAATTCCAACAGTTTTGTCAGGCAAGATTTTCCCTTCAGAAAACAATGCTGATTGCGGTCTTTTTACCCTTGCAGTTCCTTAGCTCTATGCAAAATGATTCAACATCTTCTGACCCTATGTCACTTCTTTCTAATGCTTTCATTTCATTTTTACCAACAGGGCAACGCCATCCACTATGCCTTCCTGCCTGTCCTTTTGATACAATGTGTATCCTTGGATATTAAGCTCCCAGATATAATCTTCTTTCAGCCACAAATCAGTGATGCCTGCAGCATAATGCATGCCATTCTGTAACTGTGGTACAAATTCACTAATCTTATTATGTATACTGCACACATTCAAATACATCAACTTTAGTCTTGTATGCTCATTTTTTGATTTTGTCCCCCCTTTATGTTGCAAATCACCCCGTTGACTGCAATTTTGCCCTACCATCAGCCTTTCCTTACTAAGAGTCTCTCTACACATTGACTGTGTTTGTAAACTACCTCGTGTTCTGCACTCTCACTCCGTTTCCCATCTCACTGCCAAGTTAGTTTCAACCCATCCGAGCTGTATCTCTGGTTAGTGCAGAAGGTGGTGCTGAGGTATAAGACCAGCCATGAACTTATCGAACCATGGAGCAGGCGCAAGGGTCTGAATGAGACAAGGATCAGGAGCAGAAGCAGTAGAGGACAGTGACGTATCGGGGGAAGAAATATTGTTCAGCACCATAGCAAACAGATAATTCACCTGGCGCTGATAAACACATCCAGGCCGGTTCAGAGGAGGATGGGTGGAAACAGCAGAGACTCTGCACATCATTTCCCAATCTCTCTGGCTGCGGGAGGATTGAAGGCTGCTGACATTGTGTCCATGTTTACAAAGGCAAATGGGGATGGGTGAGTAATTACCGGCCGGTCAACTTCCAGGCAGTGCTCAGAGGATTACTGGAGATAATTCCGAGCGACACCAGGAATCATTGCTGAGAGAAGATTTATTCTCAACATCGGAAGGTTGGATGTTGTTTGATTATTTTTCAGGAGAGTTGGTGAAGAGAGTGAAGATTAATCCTGGCAAGTGTGAGGTCAAATGTGAAGGGAACATACACATTTAATGGCAGGACCCTTACAGCATTACTGCACAGTTTGATCAGGGGGTCTAAGTTGCAACACAGACAGGCAGAGTGGTAAAGAATGTGTACGGTATGTTCGCCGTCATCATCAGAAACACAGAATACAAGGGTCAGGAAGTCCTGACTCAGATGTAGAGTTTCTGCTCAGGCTACATTTGGAGTGTCATGTGCAGTTCTGGTTGCAGGAAGAATGTGGAGGCTTTGCAGAGGGTTCAGGAGAGGTTTATCAGGATGCTGCCTGGACTAGGGAGGATGTGCTGTGAGGACCAGTGGGACAAAATTGGATTGCTTCCTCTGGACCATTGGACCTGAGGAGAGACCTGGCAGAATTTCATAAAACTTTGAAAAGCATTGTTAGATTCAACAGTGCGCCTCTTTTTTTTTTTTTTTTCTGAGAGTTAACACATCACATACTTGAGGACATAGCTTTAAGGGGAGAGGAGTAAAATTTAAAGTAGGTGTTTTACAGAGTGGTGGGTGCATGGATTACACTGCCTGGGATGGGAGTGGTAGCAAATTTGTCAGCTTTTTAATACCAGATCAATTTGCAGGAATTGGGGGATATGGATCCTGTGCAGGCAGAAGGGATCAGTTTAATTTGGAATCATAGTCGGCTAAATGCCCTGTTCCTACGCTCAACTGTTTGATGTCTGTACGGTGTGCTTGATGTACTCCACATGGATGTCAGCAGCGTGTTAAACAAATCCCACAGGGTAGAGTGATCCCATAGGATCTAAGGCAAAGTGACGTTGGATCCCACTCTGTCTCAGTGAGAGGGAGTGAGGGGAACTCCTGACAAGTGTTTTAGTGCCTGTTTGCAGTGGGACTGTCTGGGACCAGTGCCGAGGCCCTGCATTTGATGGGAAGGGAAACTCTGCTGTCTGTGTGGGCACCTGATGAAGGAGTTTGCAGATGTGACAATATTTGTCCATGTGGGTGACTATGAGGAGGAAAGCGTCAGTGGATTGAGCAGGTGGGCAGGCAGGAGGCACATGGAATTGTAGGTGGGGAGGACAAACAAGGCCGGGGGCACACAGTACATGAGAGAATATGGAGAAGTGTGCAGGGGCAGAGGGACCCTGGAGAGCATGAGGACAGGTCCCTGAAAGCAGTCAGCAGGTCCGTTGATGGGTGAAGAAGGCAGACAGCAGACTTGCATTTGTTGTTTGCAGGCACTGTGTGCCAGAGCAGGGAACTCTGCTGGAACTGCATAAACGGAAGTGGGGTCTCAGATGTAGCACTGGTCACCACACCACAGGGACATACAGATACACCCACATCCGAATTATGAGCAGCAGTCCCCACTCAGACCCTCCCACTTGCTCTGTCATTTAATGAGGTCATGTCTGGTCCCACTTCAATATCATACTCATTGTTCCTGTCTGCCTGCAGGAACATTTCATCCACAGCTTATAATTATCCCAATCCCTCACTCTTAAACAGATCTAAAGACTATTCCTAAGAACCTATGAGTAAAATGAAATCCAATGTCTGAAGGTAACTGAGATTCAGAAAATGATCGTAAGCTCAGTCTGGACACCAAGAACAATGGGAAAAGCAGGCCTACCCCAACAGGGATCTGTTTGAAGTTCAGAGCCACCAGTAGTGGTGTCAAAAGAGTCTGTGGATGAGTCAGGGAAGGAGAAACCTGCACTCAGCTGGGACAAGGAGCCAGTGGAGGGTTAGGAGGAGCTGACCTGGGTGCAGATTGTGCTGTTGCCTGGTACTAGAAGGCATCGGAGCTGTTGAGTGAAAGCAGCGTGTCTGACTGTCTTGGACGTTGCATTTGCAAAACCCTGTTACACATTGATAATGTGACATTCCACAGGCCTGTTTCCCTTGTTTGGTGATGAGACGGGTGAAGAGGCAACAGTGGCCTCGGTCACATTGAGGACTAGGCCTCAAGCTGTGGGCTTGCCTGCAGCTGCTGTTCAGGTGAGACGACACAGCATGTGGTGTAGTGTGGAGTCTGTGCTGGGTTGGGAACTGGCCTCTCCCATCAGTGCTGCCCTCCACTGCTCAATTGGTGGAATGACAGGCTGGATTACCAGGAACTGCACCATCAATTTGCATGTCACTCAGGCACTTGGACTATACATGTGTTTTCTTGCATGATAATGTTCCACTTACTCACTTTTTTGAATGTATATTATGCACCTTGGCCCCAGAGAAATTGTGTATCCTTCGACTGTATCCATGTATGGTCTCAATGATAATTAAACTTGATTGGATTTGATTTGATTTTAAAAGAATCCTCTCATCTTTCGCTCCAGTTGTTAAATAGTGGTACCAGGTTCTGGTTGTCTCACAGATGAAAACTTCCTCTCCCACTTGCTCTGTCAAGATCATTCAGGAAAGTGCATGTTTTAATTGGTCATAGATTTATTGCTGACATACGTCACAAGGTGGAGGAAAAGTGTTTGCTGACTTTACACCCAGACAGATCATGGGTGTAAGGTCAACAAACACTCTAAATTTATTTCAACATTACCTGCTTTACATGCGTTTGACTTGTAACCCACTTGAGAATGGTATTATATTTGTTTTGAAAAGTGTATATCATTGTTTAGAAAAAGCTATTCTAAACGTATGGATTTTGCAGTTCTTTGATTCACTTTAACAGACATGGGGATGTTGGTGGTGGACACGGTGGGGGTAAAAGATGGAGACGTCAGTGAGGGGTGCACTTTGTTTATGGACAGTCTGGTCACTGAGCTCAAAGGTGCCGACAGTACCAAGGCAACTTTGATAACAGTCAGTTTCAGCCTCCACCACCATCACCAGCAGAGATTATGAAGTTCATTTCCCAAACTGTACTGTAGTATTTTTACAATTGTAATTCTGCCCGTTGTAAAATAGCCCCTGATGTAAGCCCGCATGTCAATTTTTGGAATTGACGACTTCTTCTCTTGATCCGATACTGGAAGAAATGTTACTGGATACTGTATGTCTTTTGAGTACCTCATGTCACAGATGAGGCAGTACAGCTCCTGTTCCACTCAATGAACATGACCCTTAGTTATGAATGCATGTTGGGGCTAAACGGTCGAGTTGTTGAGTGTGCTGTAGGGGGCCCAGACATTCAGAAGGTGGGTTAACAGTGCAGTCTCCCCACCTCAATATTACTTATTTTGATTCTGTTTACCACTTTGATAAGAAGATTAGAGCTGTGAAGGGAACACTGGACCGCACTGCCCAGAGAAATCACACTTGCCAATGGAACTGCTTTGAACGATGGCAATAAACTTCTCATCATGGACTGCATAAATCCTCAGCTCTGAAGCTGCTTCATGAGGATGAGAGTGAAGTCTGTTACTGCAACTACGGGGTAATAGGATCAGATTTAGGTAACAGTACGTGCAATGTGTGTGTCACCAGTGATCCTATAACCTCTGTTAATGGCGCTTACAGTATTGGATGGCAGGCTCACTGCTGTTTGCCAAGGGTATCCCCCTCGCCTTTAAGTGGAGTCTTTGGCCTGAACAAAAGCTGTCAGGAGGTTATTGATACTTGGCGTGTGTAGCAGAAAATACTGACACCTGCCAACATTGAAGGACGAAGGAGACTGATGATTGTTACTGGATTGTAGTGTTCCTGTTCTGGGGACCTACCAGACGGGATCGTGAGAACATCAGTATGACCCCAGTGTTGCAGTGATCGGCTAACAACACTGCTGTAGTGCTACATGATACAAGTCTGGTCATCAAAGACATTTCTAACAAAGTGGCAGCAAGCTGCATCATGGCCTTTCAAATCTGAACAGCATTAAACTTCCTGTTGGCCGAGAGGGGAGGAACTTGTGTCATTATTGGACTGAAATAGTGCAAAACATCGTCGATTTTATCCGTGCAGATCCCGTTAGAAGCTGTTAAAGTTAAGAAGTTTGGGCAGGAGTTACATACGACTCTATCATCACCTTTGGAACCCTTCTGATTAGCCTCATTCTCTGTCAGGAAGTTTGTGCAACTCCAGCGTACAGTGGCCAAGGGGGTTTATATTCCTGCTGGTGTTGAAACTTGTTTAAGTTTCTTACTGAGAGCACTCTGTGGAGAGAGGACCCGAAGAACAGCTGCCTCCTATCGTTCAGCAATCCCACTCTTCAGGCAGACGATGACAGGATCACTGGGGAGACTCGAATTTTCTGTGCAATTCAGCTGCATCCACAATTCATGTGGTCCTTTACAGGACGCAAAGGGAAGTGGGGAGTGTGGAAGTTACAGCAAGTCAGGTTAATGTAGCGCCTTGGCAAGGATAGTTCACAGATAGTGTGCAGTCAACCCAAGGAAGAAAGATCTTTGAAGAGCAGAGTTTCCCTTTGCAGAGCAGGGGACTGGAGCCATTTTGGACACTAAAACAAGATGAGGGGATGTAATCGATGTGTTCCAGGGTGACACTTAATATTGGTCACAAAGGAGAGAAATCTGCAGATGCTGGAAATCCAAGCAACACACACAAAATGCTGAAGGCACTCAGCAGACCAAGCATAATCGATGGAAAAGAGTAAACAGTCGACGTTTCCGACCGGCACCCTTCGTCTGGACTGATATTGGTTAGTTACCTTACTACTGTGGTGGGAACATGCGGGAATTGATAGTTGACAACAAAAGCCCCGGATTAATATGCCCGGAATGATGGACTCTGTGTAACAACGAACAAGTAACAAAGAACGGTGCTGAGATATAGATTCTCAGGGGATTCTTGAGGAAAGAGGTTGACAATAACACCACTTTCTTCTCGGAAGGATCACAGCAGCCCGAGCAATTCCATCCTTCCCAATGCCCAATGAACTGAATAGCGTAAACACAAATTCTTTGTACGCTTTTATTTGTCTTTTGAATTCGATATTCCCGTTGAATAATGTAGTAAAATTCATCTCTCCCCGTCGGGAAATTGAACCCCAGTCTCCCGCGTGACAGGCGGGGATACTAACCACTATACTAACGGGGAACTGCTGATGGTAACTCCTATCATGCACATTTAAGAGTACAAGAGGGTGAACAGAATTACTTTGATGTTTCTCAGCTGTAATACTGGAGCCTTTCACTCGTGTCCCTCCCACAGCAGTGTCTCAGTTTGCTCCAGCGATTCAGTCACCTGTTGTGTTCAAGGATTAGCGAAGGGGAGTGCTCTCATTCGAGCCCAAATCCGTGTTGCTGGAATGAACATTTTTAATCACAGTTATATATTTATATTTCTGCTTTTTTTTAGTGCGACAAGCGGGAAACGTTATGTAGCGAATCGAATTGTGAAGCGATCACTCCCACTTCATTGAAACACTGGGTGTTGTGTATCTCCGGTCTGTCGGAGGATGGCGACCTCAACCGGACATAACAGGAACTGCACCAGAGTGAAGAATCACAGTGACCACATTCAGAAAACAGCTCGAACCACAGTCATACACTTCTAGCGTCCGAGTGGTCCAACCCTGACAACTCGCGTACGAATTCCCGAAGTTATTTAAATGGACGAGTGAGTGTAAAATTATTATTCACCCTGGGCTGGCCAGTGGATCAAGGATTGAAGTGCTGTCCCTCACATTTTCCCCGGTGAACCGATCCGTGCAGCTTCCTGCTCTCACTCTAAATCAGATTCCCACAGCCAACTAGGACAGCGGTCCCCAACCACCGGGCCGCAGAGCATGCGCTACCGGGCCGCGAGTAAACGATATGATTTGGCAATATGAGTCAGCTGCACCTTTTCTCATTCCCTGTCACACCCGCTGTTGAGCTTGAACGCACACGAGGTCATTAGCAGCGCGTCATCGATGTCAGCGCGGGAAGAAGATCAATTCCTCGAGCTTGCAAATGACAGCGGGCTGAAAAGTATGTTTGACATAACATCTCTGCCGGCATTCCGGATCAAAGTCAAGGCTCAATATCCTGCGATAGCCACGAAAGCACTGTAAACGTTGCTTCCATTTCCAACATATCTCTGCAATGAATGCAACGAAAACTAAATAGACCGGACATAAGGAACCTCCTTCGAGTATCGCTGTCTCCCATCAGCCCTCGATAGGACCGTCTTGTTGCAGGGAAACAAGCCCAGGGCTCCCACTGATTCAGCGATAATGGTGTGTTGCAATGATTTTATGTGTTCATACGGGGAAAATATGTGCTGTGTGTTTAATATCTAAACGTTACTTAAAATGTTATGATGCTATTGAGTGATAAGTGACTTACATAACCATATAACAATTACAGCACGGAAATAGGCGATCTCGGCCGTTCTGGTCATGGCGAACGCTACTCTCACCTAGTCCCACCGACCTGCACTCAGCCCATAACCCTCCATTCCTTTCCTGTCGAGATACCTATCCATTTTATCTTTTAAATAATATCGAACCTGCCTCTACCACTTCTACTGGAAGTTCGTTCAACACTTCAAGCTCCCTGTCCTCCCCTGATGATTGACTCATCACTATATTCATGCGAGGAAAATATGCGCTGTGTGTTTAATATTAAATTCGTTAGATAATCCCTTTTAGAAACGAAATTGAGTGTATTAGCCGCTTATTACCAATATTCCGGTCGTGATGAACACCCCCCCTCCTCCCCCTCGCCGAACAGAATCGCCTAAAACGCATTGCGGAGAATAATATCGGAAGGTACACGCGTGCGCACCGGTGCCCGCGCAAGGCTTCATGGTCATTGTAGTCTTATTTTGACTGCTGCGCTTGTCCGTTGGTAACCCTACCACTCCCCCCCCCCCCCGGGTCGGCCGGTCCGCAAGAATACTATCAATATTAAACCTGTCCGCAGCGCAAAAAAGGTTGGGGACCCCTGAACTAGGACACATCAAAACATGTCGGATGATGTGCTCACACTGAGTGCCGTCAGTCTGCTCACCATTCACTCTGTCTATTTATACATAATGGGATCACTCTCATCCCCCTCCCCCTTTACCAGAGTAAATAAAACCCTTTATTCTTATTCACAAATGTAATATAGATTCACAGAATCATGCGACCCTAAAACAGACCTTTCGGCCCACAGTGTCCGTGCTGACAATCAACTACCGATCACACCAGAAAAGAGCTCGCTTACTAGCTGTTGCCTTCAGTGTCTTGATGTTTCAGGTGGTCGCCCAGACAATTCTCTAATATTGTGAGTGTACTTGCCTCAGTAGCCACTCGGGCATGGGTTCCAGTTTCCAAAAATATCCGCATGAAGTTCTCCCTGAGATGCTCTCTAAGTTTACACACGTCAGGACAGTTTTCTACTATCCTGATAGGCCCGGGTTAATTTGATACGACCTCCGTCACCTCCAGAGCTCTCCATGGAAACAATCGTCAATCCATCGGCCGAATGGACGCCCATGGGCCCAGCACGCTGCCGCTGCGCCTCTCTGCTGTTGTCTGAACGTGGTGACGCGCTGCTCCGTTGTGGACGTTGCTCATTCTTCTCTTCATTTTCATTTGTCGATTCTTTGCTGACGGCACATCGTTTCATAGAAACACAGAAAACCTACAGCACTTTACAGGCCCTTCGGCCCACAATACTGTGCCGAACATGTCCTTAACCTACAAATTACCTAGGGTTACGCATTGTCCTCTATTTTTCTAAGCTCCAATGGAGAGCTTCCTTTATAAATGTTTCCTTTATTAACTGTTCTTTGTTGATTTATTTCGCACCTTTCTCTCTGGTTTTCATCTCGTATTTGCTATCCCTTCTCCCCTCCTGATATTATCTCTGTGCTGTCTGTTCACCGACCCATTCGGAGACCTCGTTCCCGACATGTCAGCAATGAATGTGTTTCACATTATTTACTGAACCCAGTTTCAGTCGCCCTGCTGTCACACATTCTGTTCATAAGACAAAGGAGCAGAAGTCTGCCATTCGGCCCATCGAGTCTGCTCCGCCATTTTATCGTGAGCTGATCCATTCCCCCATTTAATCCCACTCCCCCGCTTTCTCACCATAACCTTTGATGCCCTGGCTACTCAGATACCCATCAATCTCTGCCTTAAATACACCGAATGAATTGGCCTCCACTGCCGCCCGTGGCAACAAATTCCATAGATTCACCATCCTCTGACAAAAAAAACCTTCGCATTTCTGTTCTGAATGGGCGCCCTTCCATCCTTAAGTCATGCCCTCTAGTACTAGACTCCCCCATCATGGGAAACAACTTTGCCACATCCACTCTGTGTATGCCTTTCAACATTCGAAGTGTTTCTATGAGGTCTCCCCTCATTCTTCTAAACTCCAAGGAATACAGTCCAAGGGCGGACAAACGCTGCTCATATGTTATCCCTCTCAATCCCGGAATCATCCTTCCACTCTGTCTCCTCCGCGTTCTCTCTCTCTTTGTCTCCGGGCTGTTCTTCAGCATAAATATCAATGGACAGCGGCTGAGCTGCAGCTGAATTAACCCGAAACAGACTTTTTCCTCCTGTGGCCTCTATCACCGTCTTAGGAAGGTAGACCCAAACAACCCCGCTCTCCTGCCTGCCTGAGGAAAGATATCTTTAACCACCGAAGGGATGGAGCAGAGGATCATAAGGTTTGTCCGGTCAGGTGAGCCTAATGAATATTGGCAGATACTCTCTGGAATAATCCAATTCCTTTGTATAACCACTGAGCCACAAGATCAGGAGTCGGGTCCAATTCTGAAGATGTACGGCTCAATAGGAAAGCAGTCCAGTCCACGTTGGCGGCAGATGCTCGTATCTCTCCTTTAATGCCGTGGGCTCTAATATTGTTTAGCGGCTTCATCTGCGGCACTTGACAAATGCCTCCGAAAATCCAAGTAAACAACATCACTGACGCTCCTTTGTCCATCTTGCCTGTTATTTCCCGAATTAATTCCAGCAGATTAGTCAGGCAAGATTTCCCCTGAAAGAAACCATGTAGGCCGGCCTATTTGAACAGGTGTCTCCACGCACCCAGAAACCTCATGGACTCCAGCATTTTCCCAACCATAACAGCCCTGATAACTGGTCTGTAGTGTTCTGTATTTTGTTTCCCTTCTGTCGAGAAGAGCAAAATCAGATCAACAATTTTCCAGTTCTCTGGACCATTTCAGAAGCCCGTGATTCCTGAAAGATCACTATTAACGATTCCATGATCTCGTAATCTCCTTTCAGAAACCCGCGGTGCAGTCCATCTGGTCAGGTGACCTTGCGGTCTTTCAGCTTCCAAACACCTTCTCCTTAATAATAGCAACTACGCTCACCTACATCCCTTGACCCTCTCGAATTTCTGGCATACTGCTTGTATCCTCAACATAAAAGACGGACGCATAATATTTAATAATTTCGTCCGCCATTTATTTGTCCCCTATTACTACCTCCTATTTCCAGCTTCTGATGCCCGCTGTAACAGTTCTGTTAACTTTCTATATATAGAAACATTGAAACATAGAAAGCCTGCAGCACAATACAGGTCATTCGGCCCATAATGTTGTGCCGAACATGGACTGACTTTTGAAATTACCTCGGGTGACCCATAGCCCTCTATTTTCTAAGCACCATGTACCTCTCCAAGAGCCTATTAAAATACCCTATTGCATCAGGCTCTACCACCGTCGCCGGCAGCCAATTCCACGCACTTACCACACTCTGCGTAAAGAAAACTTACTCCTGACTTCTCATCTGTACCGACTTCCAAGCACCTTAAAACGGTGTGAGGCACTTCAGCCCTGGGAAGAAGCCTCTGACTATCCACACGATCAATGGCTCTTATCATCTTATACACCTCTATCAGGTCCCCTCTCAGGCCCCGTCACTCCAAGGAATAAAGGTCGAGTTCACTCAATCTGTAAGTTATAAGTGTGAAGTAGTTCATTTTGATAGGATAAATATGATGGAAGAATATAGTATTAATGGTAAGACGCTTGGCGGTGTGGAGGATCAGAATGATCTTGGGGTCCGACTCCATCGGACGCTCAAAGCATGTCTTGGGGAGCATGTGTTATGAGAATAGGTTTAGTGAACTCGGCCTTTTATTTTGGAGCGACGGAGGATGAGAGGTGACCTGATAGACGTGGATACGATGATGAGAGATATTGAACATGTGGATAGTCAGAGGCATTTTCCTAGGGCTGAAATGGTTGCCACAAGAGGACACAGGTTCAAGGTGCTGGGGTGTAGGTACAGAGGAGATGAAGCGGTAAGGTTTTTACTCAGAGACTGGTGAGTGCGTGCAATGGGCTGCCGCCAAAGGTGGCGGAGGCGGATACGACAGGGTCTTTTAAGAGACTTTTGCATAGGGTCATGGAGCTTAGAAAAATAGTGGGCTTTATGTAAGCCTAGTCATTTCTAAGGTAGGGACATGTTCGGCACAGCTTTGTGGACCGAACGGCCTGTATTGTGCTGTAGGTTTTCTATGTTTCTATGCTGCTATTCTCATAAAGTACGCTCGGCAATCCAGGCAACATCCCTGTAAATCTCCTCTGCACCCTTTCTATAGTTTCCACATCCTTCCTGTAGTGATGTGACCAGAACTGAGCACAGTACTCCAAGTGGGGTCTGATCAGGATCCTATATAGCTGTAATATTCCCTGTCGGCTCTTGAACTGAATCCCACGATTAATGAAGTTAAATACAATCGTATGTCTTCTTAACCACACAGTCAACCTGCAACTGATTATATCACGCTGTACCTTTTGCAGTTTTCTACACGATCCAAGAAATAGAGACTGATAAACTCAGAACAACAAATACGACGTTGAGAAAACATAAACAACAGAAGTGCGAACAACTCTGTACACTTGAACCCAGGCAGAACCCAGAAGACCGTAAGAGAAGGGAGCAGAGTCAGTCTGCCCCATTCCATCTTGGCTGAGTTATTATCTTCATCAACTCCATTCTCACGCCTTCTCTCCACAGTCTTTGACTTCCTTACTGAGCAAGTAACTACCACCCTCCGCGTTAAACATACCAAGTGACTCGGGCCCAATCGCCGTCGACAGCAAAGAATTCCACAGACTCACCGGCCTCCGGCTCAACACAATTTCCTTTGACCTTTGTCAGATTTGAGATGCTGATAGAATCTGTTATATCAGCAATATCACAGACAAAATGCTGGAAGAACTCAGCGGACTGTCTGGGTATCGCCTTGTATTTGCAGCATCTGCACATTTTCTCGTGTTTGTACATCAGGAACGTCGTTATTTGACGGTTTCTATCCCAATCTTGATCTCTCTGTTGTATTTTTCTTCGTATCGGTGTTTCCAGACTGTTTGTGTGTGCGACCAGGAGGGAGTTGCAGGACTGAACGACAGTTCAACATGGGAAACTGCAGGGACCTGAGATATGGGTCGTTCAGTGTCGCTGGTCTCCATTTGCAAAGCAATAATTATCAAACCAAAAAAAGAAAAACAATGAAATCTGTAAAAGAAGCTCTTCCGTGACAAATGTAGAGTTTAAAATTAAATCTACCGGCCTCATTGCCACCAAAGACTCTGCTGAAGTAATGCCCAAGAATTTTGATGTATTGGTCTTCAATCGTCAAATGTTTCCATCAGAGATGTTTAATTAAAGTGTTTGTTCAAGTGCCGTCACTAAGAAAATTAGTGAAGTGTTTGACCGTATCGCTGGAGATTGATGCCCTGTTTGAATCGAGGCCGTTTTTAATGCATCAGCTCAGAGTGTCTAACGGAGCTGTGAATTCAGGAACAAGAGAAATCACAGACTCTCACTGAAATGGTGTATCCAGTCATCTGACGATAGAAGACGTTTAGTATCCTTTTATTTCAGCCTTTGGAATTCCGGGTAAGCCGCGGTGTCAGCTGCCGTTGGTGGAAGTTCAAGTTTAATTCCAATGTTGTGATTGTGATATGTGAAAAGCCGGTTCACAGCATCGATTGTCAGTCACCATCTTCCAACCCCGGAACAGACCATTCATAGTCTCCTTTCCCAGTTTGTCTCTGTGGCGCAAGCGGTGAGCGCGTTCGGCTGTTAACCGAAAGGTTGGTGGTTCGAGCCCACCCAGGGACGCAGGTGACCCGGCAGTTTTTGCGTCGTGTTATATTGCCAGCTGGGTAACGCTGTGCTGTCCGGAAACCCTGCGACTGCAGCGTTAACTTCAGTGGGAATTAAAATGTTTTTTTGTAAGCTTCTCTTTCACACTATTCCTGGAGATCAAATGATTGCACAACGTATTGAGAGAGAACAATGTTAAGCAATAACAGAATGCAGAATGAAATGTAACTGCGACAGAGACAGCACAGTGCGGGTAAACAATCAGGTGCCGCATCATAACGGGTAGATTTGTGAGGTCAAGGCTCCATCTTATCGACTCGGGCACCATCCAGTAGACATAACGGCGGAGTTGAAGCTATCCACGAGCCTGTAGTACGTGCTGTTTTGTACCTTCAGCCGGATTGAAGAAGGGAGAAGAGAGAGTACAGTACCAGGGGCGCAAGGTATATATTTGTCAGGAGTGTGTAAGTTACATACTCTTTGACCATTGGTGTATATTTCCTCGACCGACATTCCTGGAACTAACGGACTTGCCGGATGTAATGTCGTGGTCTTGATTAAATTTTGGATCATTCAGTTGGAGTCGAATTGGTTTCATCCCACATAGGTTCCAGATCGTTTCATTTTCACTATGGATGTCCAATCCCTATACACGTCCAGCAAACCACCCACCCCCCACTCCTCCCGCACCAGAAAGGTCTGTCAGCTCTCCGCTTCCATCGGGAAACCAGACCCAACCAGCTCTCCTCCACCACCATTCACCTCCGTCTGGCGGAACTTGTCCTCCCACTTCCTTTAAACACAAAGTGAGTCATGGACACCGGCATGGGTCCCATCCGTGCCTGCCTGTGTGTCGGCTACGTGGAACAGTCTATGTTCCAAGCCTACACTGGTGTCGCTCCCTAACTTTCCCTACACTATATAAATGACGGCATTGCTACCTCTTTCTGCACCCATGTGGAACTCATCCACTTCATCAGCTTTGCCTGCAATTTCCGCCCTGCCCAAAAGTTTACCTGTCCCATATCCGACAGCTCAGTCCGTTTTCTTCATCTCTCTGTCTCTATCTCTGAAGACAGCTTGTCTACTGATGTCCATTATAACCACACAGACTCTCATAGCTACCTGGACTATACCGCTTCCCACCCCGTTACATGTAAAAATGCCAGCCCCTTCTCTCAATTACTCCGTCTCCGCCGCATCTGCTCTCAGGATACGGCGTTTCATTCAAGAAAAAGGAGATATTGTCTTTTTTCAAAGAAAGGGGCGTCCCTTCCTCCACTATGAAAGCTGCTCTCAACAGAATCTCTTCCATTTTGTTCACGCCTGCCCCCACCGCATCCTCGCTCCCTCCCCCAGGGAGAGGGTTTGTCTTGTCCTCACCTAATTCCTCCCACCCCGCCCAGCCTCCGCCTCCAGCACACAATTCTCTGTAATTTCCGCCATCTCCGGCGGGATCCCACCAACAAACATATCTTTCCCTCCCCCCTCTACGTTCTGCTCTCTGCAGGGATTCCATGTGAATCCCATGTGCGTCCGTCCCTCCCACTGATCTCTCTCCTGGCACTTATCCTTGCAAGTGAAACAAGTGTTACACCTGTCCCTACACATCCTCCCTGGTAAGGAAACACTTCAGCTGTGAGTCTTTTAGGGTCATCTACTGTATCCAGTGCTCCCTGTGTGGTCTCCTGTATATCGGTGAGACCCGATACAGATTGGAGACCACTTCACCGAGCACCTACACTCCCTCCACCAGGACAAGCCAGATCTCCCAGTGGCCACCCATCTTAATTCCACTTCCCATTCCAATTCCGACATAACAGCCCATGGCCTCCAGTATTGTCGCGATGAAGCCACGCTCAGGGTGGAAGAGCAAAACATTATATTCCGTCTGGTAGCTTCCAACCTGATGGCATGAACATTGATTTCTCAAACTTCCGGTAATGCCCCCACCTTCACGAAGCCCCATTCTCTTTTCCCTCTCTGACCTTATCTGTTACCTGCCCGTCACCTCCCTCTGGTGTTCCGCCCCCTTCTCTTTCTTCCATGGCCTCCTCTCCTTCCCTGTTCTCCAGCCCAGTATCTCTTTCACCAATCAAAGTTTCAGGTCTTTAATTTACCAGCCACCCCCTCCGCCTGCTGGTTTCACCTATCACCTTCGTGTTTCTTCCTCCCCTCACCGTCTAATTTTGATTACTCATCGTTTTTTCCTCCAGTCCGGATGAAGGAACTCGGCCCGAAAGGTCGACTGCATTTTTTCCCACAGATGCTGCCTGGCCTGCTGAGTTCCTCCAACATTTTCTGTGTTGCTTGGATTTCCATCATCTGTAGATTTTCTCTTTGTGCCTCTATCGATGTCGCTCCACACTAACATATTCATGTGTCTATCTAAACACATCGTACACCCTTCCGTCTCTGAACCTGGCAGCCCGTTCAAAGCACCCGCCCCACTCTGTCTAAAAGCGTGATCCGCACATCTTTAAACTCTCTCCTACCTTAAATTCATTCCCGCTAGAATTTCGAATCCCTACCCTGGAAAACCAATTCTGACTATCTGCCCAATCTATATCACTCATAGAGTCAGGAAGCGAGCAAGCAGCATCACTGTAGACCCACCACACCCTGGACATCACCTGTTCCAACTCCTTCCTTCTGGTAGGCGCTTTAGATCACTGTATGCCAGGACACGTAGGTACAGGAACAGTATCTTTCCGTATGCCATTAGTCTTATGAACACTTGAATTTTAGTCTATTATAAACTAAGTCCACCTGTACATGCACTGGTATTCAGCACCTCATTGTATATAGTTCACGGTTATTTGCACTATTGTTTTGTTTGCTTTTTGATTCTGTACAGCGAGAGCTCAGGGAAACCGGCATCAAATTCCCTGTATGTGTCACATACTTGGCGATAATAAAGGATTCTGATTCTGATAATTTGGTCAAGTTTCCTCTCAGTCTCTGATATTCCAATGAAGGCAAACAAGGTCAAACACTTCAATCAGGCAACACTACAAATCCTGCCGATCCTTCCTGTGAAGTGTCCATTCTTGGAGAATCTGGAATAGAGTCAGAACAGGATTTTACGAGAAACTCTTGAGGGATGTTAATTCCAACTGTGATCCACGACCAGTGAATGATAATTAATGAATCAATTTACACTCACAGCCTGAATTAGCGTGAGTTGACTACTTGGCCCATGGAGTTCTGCGTAGATCGTGTCTATGTTAGAGGTTTATATGTTATGTAGTGTAAAACTGTACAGCCTGCGATGGCCGGGAATCGAACCCGGGCCAACTGCTTGGAAGGCAGCTATGCTCACCACTATACCACCATCGCTCAATGACGTAGCAAAGCATCTGAGTAGTGAGGGGTCTCCCATAGTTCCATGTGATTCGACCAGTCCCCGAGCTGCTTTCTGTCAGATCATTCCTCACTCTGCTGCAGGTCCTATTCCGGTAAATTAATATCGCCATCCCCAACAGACCGGAGTTATACAACCCACTTAATAAATTGCTGGCGAACGCAGCAGGCCAGGCAGCATCTATAGGAAGAGGTACAGTCGACGTTTCGGGCCAGGACCCTTCGTCAGGACTAACTGAAAGAAGAGATAGTAAGAGGTTAGAAACTGGGAGGGGGACGGGGAGACCCAAACTGATAGGAGAAGACAGGAGGGGGAGGGATGAAGCCAAGAGCTGGACAGTTGATTGGCAAAAGGGATATGAGAGGATCATGGGACCACCCCATCCATTATTTATCTATTATTATTATCATATATATATATATATATATATTTCTCTCTCTTTTTCTCCCTCTGTCCCTCTGTCCCTCTCACTATGCTCCCTGCCTATCCTCTGGGATTCCCCCCTCCCTCTTTCTTTCTCCCGAGGCCTCCCGTCCCATGATCCTCTGATGGTGGTGTGGAGAATGCTGAGGAAGATGAATGGTGTCAGAGGTTATAACTAGATTCCAGTATTAGTGGAGAACGGAAATTTGATGCAGAGGACAACGAAAAGGCAAAGTGTTTGAGAAACACGTTTGCAAACAGACATAGTCTAGACAATTTAGGGGATGAGTTTTTTAAGAGATGAAAGAGTCTCTTGGTGGACAGTGGGAAGATTTGTGAGAAACAAGAGGCATTTGAGATTGCCATGGATGATGACTTTACATTGGCTAAATGGAAATTTGCCACCAGTAAGGCATGTACTATAGACCAGGACAGGATATGGGAAACTATCATATACTGTACTCCAGTATCTGCCTGAGGCAGTCTAAAAGAAGTTGCTTGAGTTTTATAAGAAGGCCTGGAAGCAAAGAATGTTGCCAGGAGACTGGAAAAGGCATGTGGTGAAGCCTGTTGTAAAACCTGGGTGGGATCCGATGCTGTCTAGTTTCTACAGGCCTGTTGTCTCACTTCCTCACTGTGTAAAATAATGGTGAAAATGATAGTAATTAGGCTGATGATTGTTTTAGATAAGAGAGAATTACTTCGTCACTACCAATGTGGGTTTCGCAAAGGGAGATCTATGACGCCCTTGTACTACTGGGAATGATATCTGGAAATCCTTTTACACTGAAAGAATCAGTAGTTGCAGTGTTTTTGGACATTGAAATAGTTTTATGATATGCGATGGAGGGAGAGGCTTCTTATTAAGCTCATTAAGCTTGGTGTTGGTGTTGGTTTTGCAAATGGGTATCATTTTTTTTGTTTTGGGGGGTCATTTTCAGGGAGGGTGGTCATCAGAGTTTGCGGAAGAAAACGTACCTCCCTCCCCAGGATAGTGTTATAAGTTTAATATTGTTTAATCTGATAGTTAATTATATTTTTAATCATCTTGGGCCTGAGTTCAGTTTGGCTTTCTATGCTGATGATGGGGCTCTGTGGAAAAGGGGTTGTAATAGTTCCTATGTGGGAAGGTCTTGGACAAATAGCGTTATCAACAATGGGAGAATGGTGTTTGGACTATTCTAAATCAGTATATGTGTTTTATTTTTACTTATAAACATAGGATCTTGGCCTAAGATGCCAAAGATGTACTCTTTTACATTAATGCTGCCTGGCCTGCTGAGCTTCTCCAGAACTGTGCGTGTGTTGCTGAGCGAATGGTATCGATTCTGGAGTGAGGGCAATGGAAGTTGTTGCTGGAGAGGTAGAGGCAGACTCAATTAGCAACTTAATCAAAATCAGATTGAATATCACTGGCATATATCGTGACATTTGTTAACTTTACAGCAGCAGTACAATAGTATCCATGATAAATAAATATAGAGAATAAACTGAGTTACATTAAGTATTAAATATTTAAGTTAAAGTAAGTAGTTAAACATGAATTAAAACATAAATTAAAAGCAAAAAGTAGTTAGGTAGTGCTCATGGGTGCAATGCCTATTGAGAATTCAGAATTTGGGTGTCAGAGGGGAAGAAACTGTTCCTGAATCACCGAGTGTGTGCCTTCAGCATTCTCTCCCTCGTTCCCGATGGTGACAGTGTGAAAAGGGCACGTCCTGGGTGGTGGCGATCCTCAATGATGATCGGTGCCTTCCTGAGGCACCGCTCCTTGAAGATGTTGTGTACTACCGAGCCTGGCCCCATGGTAGAGTTGACCAGTTTTACAAGTTTTGGCTATTTATTTTGATCTCGTTCAGAAGCCTCCCCCACCACCCCCCCCCCCCCCCGCCATACCAGATGGAGATGCAGCCAGTCAGAATGATCTCCACTGTACATTTGTAGAAGTTTATTTAGTGTTTTAGTTGACAAACCAAATCTCCTCCAACTCCTAATGAAATATAGCCGCTGTCTTGCCTTCTTCATAACTGCATCATATGTTGCATCCAGGTTAGATCCTCAGAGTTGCTGACACCCAGGAACTTGCAATTGTCCACTCTCTCCACTTCTGATCCCTTGATGAGGATTGGTTTGTGTTCCTTCATCTCACCTTTCCTGAAGTCCACAATCAGCGTTTTGATCTTGCTGACGTTGAGTGCAAGATTGTTGCTACAGCAACACTCCACTAACTGGTAGTTCACCCTAATTTATGATTTTTTGTCACCATCTGAAATTCTGCAAACAGTGGTTGTATCATCAGCAAATTTATAAATGTTGTTTGAGCGATGCCTAGCCACACAGTTGTGGTTGTAGAGACAATAGAGCACACAACCCTGTGGAGTATCAGTGTTAATTGTCATTGAGGTGGAAATGTTATTCCAATCCGCACAGATTGTGGTATTCCGGTCAGGAAGTCATGGATCCAGTTGCAGAGGCCTAGGTACTGTAGCTTGAATGTGGAGTGAGAATTAATTCCTGCACTGGGATTGGGCCACGGCGAGTGTGGCGGAGTGGGAAGAAGTTGCTGCTGACTATGATTGCTGCTTCCTCTGCCCTGACCATGGGAAGACAGTTTCCCATTAGCCCATTTCCCAATGTCTGTTGTTGCTGGACAGTGAGTATTCTGAGTGGTGAATCCCATGGGAAATGAATGTTGTGTCCATCCCTCTGTTCCACTCCCGGATCCGTACAGGAAGTGGTGGGGTTTGTCTGTCTCTTCCTTGGTTTGGAGCCTCCTCCATCTGCTGCTCAGAAGAAGGTGAGAGCTGCAGCCTGTGAGTGGCCTCACACACTGGCACTGGCTGCACCAGTCGCTTCACACCGTGTCTGCCTTTTACCTCTTTCACTTTCCTTGTCCCACCTGCAGGAAAGACTTCAATGTACGTCAATGTTCCCTCTTGCCAAGGCTCAATGAACAGAACAGTAGCTCCATCTCTCACACACAAGGTGTGTTACTGAGCACAGAGGCACTGACAGCTCATTCGTTCCACAGTCTCAGACAGCAGAGACATTCAGTCCCACACTGAGCCCAGGACCCAGACACACATTTCCAGTACAACAGTTACAGTGAAACACAGCTGGTCAATATTTCCCTGGTCCCTGGGAAAATATGGAACATTTTCAACAACTTCCTTGAATGCATTGCATGCGATTTTCTCTGGTCCCAATAGAAGTTCTTTGAATTGCCTGCTGTTGCTGGCCTGCTTGATTTGTGGACCAACACAAATGCTTCCCTTAATCTTGGCATCAAATAATCTGACCTGGATTATGAATTGAAATATAAAAAATATAGGCAATTTCAAAGAGATGGTGTGTGATAGAGACATAGCATAGTGATTTTCAATATCAGCAGCCCAAATCCATAAGATATACGTACCTAAAAGTAAACAGGAAGCATAATATTTGTGTCCAGTGTAGTTGGCCATGTGGCTGAGAGTGAGGGGGAAAGCTGAGGACTACAAGAAGGTGTCAGTTGACTGGACAGGTAGGCAGGTGGAATTTAATCTGGGAGGTGAGGTGATGCAGGTGGGGAGCCCAAACAGGGCGAGGAGGCAGACGGTACATTGTGGAATCTGGAGAAGAATAGAGGGTCAGAGGGAGAGCATGTGGAATGATTCCTCAGGTTAGAAGGACGGAGCATTCGATGGGTTTAAAAGGCGGATGAGAGGCTTGCTTTTGTTGGCTGAAGGTACAGAATTGCAGGGGAGGGAGCTCTGGTGGAATTGTATAGACACAAGTGGGGTCACGGCTGGAGCTCTGTGTACAGTCCTGGTCAGCACACCACATGCTCACACCCACATCCAAATGAGGAGCAGGGGTCCTCACTCAGCAACTCCCACCTGCTCTGTCATTTAATAAGGTCACAGCTGTCCTGTTTCAACATTAAACTCCATGTTCCTGTCTGCCCCAGGAACATTCCTCCCCACCATATAAACTATCCCCCTCTCTTTCCCTTAAAAGCATACAAGGATATGATCCAAAAAACCTGTCAGTTAATGAATTCCAATGTCTGAGGGTGCATTAAGATTCAGAAAAGAATCCTCTGATCTTTTGCTCAAATCATGAAATATTGGTCCCTGGTTCTAGTTGGCAATGGGTGGAGCACTGGCTTATCGGCAGAAAACAGAGAGTGGGAATAAAGGGATCGTTTTCTGGCTGGCTGCCAGTTACCAGTGGAGTTCACAGGGGTCAGTGTTGGGACCGCTGCTTTTTATGGGTATGCCAATGATTTGGACTGTTGGATTGATGCATTTGTGACTACATTTGCTGATGATACAAAGATAGGTGGAGAAGCGTGTAATGTTGAGGAAACAGAGAGCCTACAGAGAGACTTAGATAGTGTAGGGGAATGGATAAAGAAGCAGCAAATAAAATACAATGTTGCAAAGTGTATGGTCATGCGCTTTGGTAGAATAAATAAATGGGCAGACTATTATTTAGGTGGGGAGATAATTCAAAATGCAGCGATGCAAGGAGACTTGGGATGCATTGTGCAGGATACCCAAAAGGTTAACCTCCAGGATCAGTCCGTGGTGAAGAAGGCAAATGCAATTTTTGCACTCATTTCTAGATGTATAGAATATTAGAGCAGGGGTGTGATGTTGATGCTCTATAAGGCACTCGTTAGTCCACACTTGGAGTCTTGTGCACAGTTTTGGGCTCCTTATTTTAGCAAGAATATTCTGACATTGGAAAGGGTTCAGAACATATTCACAAGAATGAATCCAGGAATGAAAGGTTTACCATATGAGGAACGTCTGGCAGCTCTTGGGCTGCGTTCCCTGGAGTTCAGGAGAGTGAGGGGGGATCTCATAGAAACATTCTGAATGTTAAAAGGCCTGAACAGATTAGATATGGAAAACTTATTTCCCATGGTAGGGGGTCCAGGACAAGAGACATGACTTCAGGACTGACGGATTGTCCATTAAGACCGGAGATGCAGAGAAATTACATTAGTCAGAGGGTGGTAAAGCTGTGGAATTCGGTGCCACGAGCCAAGTCTTTGGGTGCATTTAAAGCAGAGATAGATAGGTTCTTGATTAACCAGGGCATAAAAGGGTATGAGGAGAAGGCAGGGGAGTGGGGATGACTGGAAGAATTGGGATCAGTCCAGGATTGAATGGCAGTGCATACTCAATGGGCCGAATGACCCTCTTCTTCTCCTGTATCTTCTGGTCTTATAAACACATGGAGACAGTACAAACGGAAAACACAAGCCCAGAATTTCCTCATCAGACAACTAGCTCACTGCCAGTATTGGTCCAGTAAACATTCCCTGAATTGATTCCAATACCTGGAGATTCTTCCTTGAATAATGCATAAATGGGCTCCCCCACCCTATATATGGTGTACAGGATGATGAGCGGCATTGATCATGTGAATAGTCAGAGGCTGTTTGCCAGGGCTGAAATGGCTAGCACGAGAGGGCACAGTTTTAAGGTGCCTGGTAGTAGGTGCAGAGGAGATGTCAGGGGTATGTTTTTTATGCAGAGAGTGGTGATTGCATGGAATGGGCTGCCGGTGACGGTGTTGGGGGAGGTTACAATAATGTCTTTTAAGAGAGTTTTGGATAGGTTCAGGGAGCTCAGAAAACTAGAGGGCTTAGGTAACGCTAAGTAATTTCTAAAGTACATGTGTGGCACAGCATTGTGCACCGAAGGTCCTGTATTATGCTGTAGGTTGTCTATGTTTCAATGTTTCTATAAGGGAAGCATAAGCTCCCGACATTTGTATTCTGTTCCCCATCAATAAAATGTCATGTTTTCTCTGCTACTGATAGCCCATTCGGCCCACGATACCTCTGCTGACACTGGTGTCAGGTGAGACTGCACTCTGGGGCGCCATGACCCTGTAGGGATTTGCACGACGCTGTTACATCTCGGGGCATCGGAGTCAGAATTCAATCCTACATCTTCTTTAAAGAGTCTCTGTATGTTCTTCCTGTGGATTGCGTCATTTTTCTTCAGATCCCACTGATTTTTTTTCCCACAGTCCAACGATGTAGCGGGAAGGTTAACACGTGATTGTAAACTATCTTGTGAATAGATTAGGATTAAAATGGGTTGCCAGGGTTTGCTGGGCAGTGTGGCTCAAAGCGTTTGTTTTCCTCTGTATCTATAAATAAAATAAAATAAAACAATCCAAGTTTTCTCCAACTTTCCCTATACTAATCCAGACAACACGTTGGGAAATGTCTTCTGCCGCCTTTCCACAGTCCTCACATCCTTCCTGTGATGTAGCAAACAGAACTGCACCCACGGCTCGAAACGTGACCTAACCAAGGGTTTGTCCAGCTGTAACATGTCATCCTATGGTTTGTACACAACACCATGACTGATGAAGAGAAGGTTACCGCACAGCTCCATTTGCTTTCAATACCTCTTGCAGGATGATATGGACAAACACATCAAGATATATCAGTGCTCCCAAGGGTGCTGTCATTTACTGTGTACGTTCCTCCAACATTGGAATGTAAACTCGTCACACTTGTCCAGATTAAACTCTGTCCCCCGTTTCTCCATTCATGATTCCAACTGATCTACATCCACTTCTGTCCGTTTGACAACCTTCCTCACCACCCACAACTGCACCAATATTCATGTCATCAGTGATCTGATCAGCCCATGTGTGTTTTAATCTGATCAAACAGAGGTCTCATTATTGATCACTGTGCACACACATAGGTTACAGATCTACAGTCAAAATCATTCTCAATTCCATCAGCCCAAATGTCACTACAGAGTACACACCACTCAAACCGTCCCACGCCGAGACTCGAGGAAAGTTACACATTTATCACAGAATAGTGTTTGAATCAATGGTCTGGTCTTGTTGCTCCAGATGCTCTGCTGTAAAGTACCTGAATATTAGTTCAATGTAACCAGTGGCATCGTCCCTGTGGTATTGATTAAAATGAAAAATAGACTTAATCAAAAAAATAAACTGCAAGAATGAATCTGAAAGAAATTTTGTAATGTTACACTAGATGAGAGATTGGAAGATGCCGTGTTAACCACAAATCTCACACAGTACCGGAGACTGACAAGTACAGAATGAACCCCACACTCTCACACTGTACCAGAGACTGACAGGGACAGAATGGACCCCACACTCTCACACTGTACCGGAGACTGACAGGTACAGAATGAACCCCACACACTCACACTGTACCAGAGACTGACAGGGACAGAATGAACCCCGCACTCTGACACCATACCAGATACTGACAGGGACAGAATCAAGCCGACATTTACACAAGGCACCCAAAACTGACCAGCAGAGATTGACTCCTACACCCTCACTCTGTAGCAGAGACTGGCAGATACAGAAGAAACATCTGCCTAATTGTCTGTCTCTCTCTGTCTGTCTGTCTCTCTCTGTCTCTCTCTCTCCCCCCCTCTCTCTCTGTCTCTCTGTCTCTCACCCTCTCTCTCACGCTCTCTCTCTCTGTCTCTCTCAGCTAACGTGTTATCTCACGATTGCCTTTTTTCTCCTTCACTTCCAGTCATCCTGCATCTATTCATCTCCCTGTTTCGAGTACTTTTCTTTATTATTTTACCAGTGTGCCCATTCCTTTGCAGATTGAAATATTTCTTCTCAATTTCTTTTGACATTTGACAGATTTGAGATGCCCATTAAAGACTGTGACTTCAGCAATATCACACACAAAATGCTGGAGGAACTCAGCAGAATTTCTTGCGTTGACTTGGATTTCCAACATCTGCATATTTTCTCCTGATTGTACATTAGCAATGTGCTCATTTGACCATTTCCATCCTAATCGCCGTCTCACTATTGTACCTTTGTTCGAATCTGTGGTTGTGGGTTTTGAATTGAATTGACTTTATAACTTACATCCTTCATATTCACAAGGAGTAAAAATCTCTAGTTATGTCTTCGTCTAAATGTGCTATTTGCAATTTATAGTAAGCATAGAGCATAGAAGTGTAGAATAGTACAGCACAGTACAGGCCATTCGGCCCACAATGTTGTGCGGACCCACAAACCCTGCCTTCCATTCAACACCCCACCTTAAATTCCTCCATATACCTGTCCAGTATGTTCAACAGGACATTTGATATAACATAGAAATACAATTTTACAAGTGTGTGTGTCTGTGGGGGGGGGGGGGGGCGGGCTGAGAGAGAGAGAGATCAGGAAGAAGCTGAAGTACTAAAGAACATTTACAAAATGGGAAACGGCAGGGACAGAGGTAGAGATCGGTCTGTGTCGCTGGTGTCCGTTCAGAAATCAGTAATTAGCCAACAAAAAGACGAAATATGTAAATATCGCTGCTCCGTGACAAAGCCCAGTCTTTGTAATTAAATCAACCGGCCTATTTTCACCAGAGACTCTGCTGAGGTAATGCCAAAGAATTGTCATGTATTTGTCTCCAATCGCCCGAATATTTACAATAGAGACAAAGGTACTGAATGGAAGTGTTTGTTCAAGCAACTGTAACTGAGCAAGTTAGTGAGGTGTATAACCGTATCTCTGGAGACAGATCCTCTGTATAAATAAGGGCCGCTTTGAATGCATCAGCTGTCTGCTGGAGCTGTGAACACAGGAGCAACAGAAATCACAGATTCTCACTGAAATGGTGTATCCAGTCATCTGGCGGATAGAAGACGTTTACTATCCTTTTATTTCAGCCTTTGGAATTCCCGGTAAGCCGCAGTGTCAGCTGCCGTGGGCGAATGTTGAAGTTTAATTCCAATGTTGTGATTGATTCTGCCGCCGCTTTAAACACTCACATTCCAGTCCCGGTATTCCGCTTTTCAGGAATAGAGTGGAAACATCGGGACGAAAGATGCTGGAATTTGGATCTAGAAACAAACCGAGGCAGGAATTTAGCGAATCCACCAACATGGGTGGAACTGAGCTTGTCAGGCAGTGTTCTTCCAGCGGTTTGTGATCAATAATGGGATGTTCCGTCTCTGTGCGTTTGGTCTTGCAGTATCTGCACTGCATCTGCAAATATTGTGTTTATAGTTCCTACGGAGATTATACTAATTGATCGTCTACATTTGCATGTGAGCGGATTTCTGAGTTAGGAGCAACACTCAAACAAATGATTGGTAGTAACAATTTAGCAAATGTGTGGACTTTCGTGTTGTAGATCGAATCTATTGTCGTTTTTAAATAAATGTCTGCGGTATGACTGAATGTGAACAGCTGATGGACAGCAGACTGGACTCATTGCAGAGTCAATTAACACAGCCGACCTCGTGCTTCAGAGTGAAACGTTTTCCATCTTATCTCCATCTGACAGAGATCTGACTACGGCACCGAGTTTGCTGCTGGACGTTGAATTCCTCTCCCCTGCTTCCCTGTGATGGAATCAACGGGAGGCGTCATGTCTGTCTGAGGATTTGCCAGAACTCGCTGTATCTGTTTGAATCAGTCAATGTTCTGTTGTAAAGTCAGTGAGGTGGTAAATGCTGGAATAGGAAACAAACTCGGGGAATGGTGAGCCCCAAGCAGCTTGTATGGAAAGAGAAACCAGTTAACACTCGTGTCAGGGGTCGCTCTGTGAACAGTTCTGAGGAGAGATACGTTAACTGTTTTTCCGCATGTTCTGTTTTACCTGTATCAGTGCTTCCAGCATTTCCTTTTTTGTTCCGTCCCTCAGCTGTTCTGTCGCTGACAGGGATCGCCATGGAAGTTAATGATTGTCTGGTGGAAGAATCCCGCCATCAGCGTCCGGATTTATTCATTTCATCCAGACGAGACGCGGAAGGCTCCGGTAGAAAATGTTCCATCCAGTATTGACTCTGAGGAGGTAGTTGCCCAGTTTTAGTTTCCGGTGCCACTTCAGATTCCGCTCATCAGTAAGGAATCCCTATTCAGATGATATTGAATTTATTTTACTGTGTAAACTCATTCTCTGTCCCGCCGCTCTGCGCCCTCTCTCGACCCTCCCACCGCTAAATGTAACAATAAAGTGGAAATATTACAGGATCCCCTCAAGCTGCAGCATCGGCTTCTGCTCAGTATTTTCTCAACTTGCTGTTCCCTGTCTCTCTTCCAGCGAACTTGGTGGCGATTGTGATCCTGTCCCGGGGAAAGTGCGGTCTCTCCAAATGTGTCACTCGCTACCTGGTGGGAATGGCAGCGGCCGATCTCCTGGTCGTTATCTCCGATCCGCTGCTGAGGGGGACTGCTGGGATTTATTTTCCCCGATCATTCCTGCGAATCACTCCTGTGTGCAGATTCGATCTATGGTTGATTTTTGCGAGCACTGCGACCTCAGTCTGGCTGACTGTCGCTTTCACCGTCGATCGATTTGTGGCTATTTGCTGTGAGAAGCTGAAAACAAAATATTGCACCGAGAGAACGGCGGCTGTGGTTATCGGGACAGTGAGTGTGCTGGCCTGTTTGGAGACTGTCCCCTGGGGCTTTGTGTACGGGGCTGGAGAAATAATTGATGATGTTCCCTGGGATTGTGTTACTACACCGAGCTTCACAAACTCTCTCTCATGGTCGGCATTTGAGGTGTTTCACCGCATTTTAGTCCCTTGTCTCCCATTCTTTCTGATGTTGCTGTTCAATATTCTGACTGTCAGGCGGATTCTAGCGGCCAGTCGAGCCCGCAGGGGGCTCCGGGGACAAAAGAGTGGAGAGAATGACAAGGACCGGGAGATGGAGAACCGACGCAAATCCATCGTTTTGCTCTTCAGCATAACCGGTAGTTTCATATTGTTGTGGGGAACACAGGTGGTATTTTCTATCTATCAACGGATTTCAATGAGTTTTGTTTATTCTGTCACGGATCCCCGTTACATCACAGAACACACATCGACAATGCTGCAGGTTCTCAGTTCCTGCACCAACACGTGTATTTACTCCGTGACTCAGAGCAAATTCCGAGAGGAACTGAAGAATGCGGTAAAATACCCACCGAATCGGATTTTGAAACTCATGAAACATCAGAAATAAACGCTGCAAAGTTTTACAATTCAGCTGTCTTCATGCTCCATATTCTATCCCCCCACTTGTGGGTAAATGGAAACAATGCGATGAACAGAGTAACAAAACAAACACGAGAAAATCTGCAGATGCTCGAAATACAAAACAACTCACACAAAATCAGATCCTGATGAAAGGTCTCGACCCGAAACGTCGACTGTTTACTATTTTCCTCATACAGGATGCTGAAGGAACTCAGCAGGCCAGACAGTATTTATGGAAAAGAGCAAATTGTCGACTTTTCCTGCCGAGACCGTTCATCAGAATCCTGTCAGCTGTTTAATATTTTCCATTTTGTGTGTGTTGCTTTAGAGTCACAAAACAACTGTTTACAGCTGAGCCCGACGGCATCACTGACCTCACCATCCCAGAAAAATCCCTTTTGCGCCTCACCTCTCGCCCTGTTAAATTGGAGCTTGAAGAGAACCTGTTTTCCCTGCTTCCCGGTTCTGACAAAACTGCCTGATCTTGAGGTTTACTTTCGTCTCTATCAACCACTCCTGCTCCCGTCAAAACCCGTCCTTTCCTTCACCTTCCTTTTCTCCTCCATCTCTATCTGTAGGTTCTCCCTCTCACTGCCAACTTGAACTATCTTCCTGTAGGAGAATGCTCCTGTTTTACAATTGAAGACAGAGAACCGATCCGTTCACTTGTCTCTCTGTGAGAGATGGAGAGACAGAGAAAGTGAGCGCGAGGCTGAGGGCGCGAAGGAGAGAACGAGTGAGACGTCGCGAGGAAAAGGCGCGCGGGAGAGCACGTGAAGGAGAGGGCGCGACGGAGAGGGTGCCATGGAGATGACGCTAGAGTGAGCGTGATGGAGAGGGCCTGGGGGAGAGCGTGCGGGCGATATTGAGCTCGAGGGAGAGCGACAGAAGGGGACATCGCGAGGGGGAGAGCGCACGAGGGAGTTGGTGAGAGGCAGAGGGCGCAAAGGAGAGCCCGTGAGGGAGAGCGCGCGAGGGAGAGGACACGAGGAAGATGTCGCGAGAGTGAGCGCGAGGGAGTGGGCATGTGGGAGAGACAGAGAGAATAGAATGAGAGAGGGAGCGAGATAGTTAAGCGACAGAGACACCGTGAGGGAGAAGGAGAGGGAGGAAGGGAGGAAGGAAGGAAAGAAGCAAGGGAACCGGCTGTGTGATATTGCCGGATCTGCTGTGGTTCCACTCTTTCACAGAGATCGGCTTGTTTCGTGGATGATAAGTATTGTTTCGAATTATGTATAGCTATTCTGTAGACATCAGTTTTCTTTTTGTTCTACATCAAAATCGTACGAGTTCTAACAAATTGTGTGGTTTCAACGCGTGTGCAGTCTCCTTTGTTTGCGAATGCATAAGTTAATTGCCTGAGCTGAACCCGAGAAGAATACAATGAATACATTTTCAAACAATGTTCATTACAAACAGAAAGCACAAAAGTACACGGGGATGGAAAGATATGAATCACATGCAGGGAACACTATAACTGGGGCACAGACAGGTGTATGTGTGTAAATGAGTGAGATTGCAGAATGATGCGTTACCCCAATCATGCCATGGCCAAGGATGTCTCTGAGAAGGTAAGGACCATTTTTAAAGGGCAGGATGAGCAGCCAGGGGTCATGTTCCTTATTAGAACTAACAACAGAGAGAAAAGGTCCTGCAAAAAAGAATTTAAGGAGTAGGACAGAAAGTTAGGAAATAGGAACTCTCGGGTGGTGATTTCAGGATTATATCAGGTGTCACATGCTTGCGAGGTAAGATATGGTAAGTTGGTACACTTAAATGTGTGGCTAACAATTTGGTGCAGGAGGGAGGGCATCAGGAACACAGATCATTGGGCTCCCTTCCTGGATAAGTGGGACTGTTGAACAGGAATTGGTTACAGTGAAGGGGAAGTAATATTCTCACAGGGAAGCTTGCTGAAGCCACTCTGACGATTTTTATCATGAGGCATGTGGAGGAGGTGCTGGGAACCAGACCTACCGGTCAGTAAGTAGCATTGAGCGGATGGGGTGTTATTTGTGTGGTGTGTTCAGGGATGTTTCCAGAAACAGTATGTCGACGGTCCACCAGGGATGGAGACACACTTGGTATGGTATTGGGAAATTAACCTAGCAAGACGATTGGAGTTTAATTGGGAAAGATCTATGGATCTTAATTCTGGAGGGTTTCAGATGATTATTGATAAGAATATATTTGGACCTGCAGATCGATGATTATAAATTTGTGGAAGAATTGGGCAGGTGTCATAGAGAGTTGTCTGGGAGCTGATGTTACTGGTTGTTACTGGTTGGAGCTGATGTTAGCTGATGTATGATACTGTGAGAGTCACATCCAGCCCAGACGGTCAGAATTTAGTAGTTCCCTGTTCCTATGAGGAGGGTAGAGAAGGACAGGGATGGTCAGGAACTCAGGGTGATGAGAAATATTGTCAGAGGAGTCATATGTAAGGACGAGGAAGATGAAATTAGACAGGGTCTTGGAGGAACATACAGGAAGCAAGAAACAAGTCACACAGCGAATCAGGAGAGTGAAGGTTTACCAGGAAATTTCCTCATTCAGGAGGATCAATGAGAATCGCAATGCATCTTATGCATACACAGTAAACAACAGTATAGTGGGGAGAGGACAGGACCACCCGCGGACAAAGGTGGGAGTTTATGCCCCGAGACAGAGTTAGCATGCGAGGTAGAAAATGATTACTGGTGATCACTAAGGAAAAGGACAAGGAGGAAAGCATGATGAGAAAGACTGTATGGTGATATTCTCCAGCGTGTTGATACTAAGGAGGAAGTGTTGTTGGGTCTCAAATCATTTTGACGGGAAAAGTGAAAGATTTGTATGGAGTGATCTTTGCCAAGAGGAATTTGAACATCTGAAAGCCATCCTGTGTTATCATCCTCTGCTCAAAGCACCTGATTTTTCAAAACCATTCTCTATAGCAACAGACACTAGTGACGAAGCTTCTGGAGCAGTATTGTTACAGAAAGGTGTGGATGACATTGAAGTAGCTTATTTCTTAAAGGAATTTAATGTGTATTAGGAAAATTATTCCACTGTTGAAAATGAATTGCTAGCACTTATTCTGGCATTTTGAAGACTATGTTTGTCCTGCCCAGAGACCACTTGTGGTTTACACAGATCACAATCCGTTGGTGTTTCGAACTAAAATGAAGGATAGGAATAGAAGGTTATTAAGTTGGACTCTGAAATTGCAAGAATATGACCTGGCAATCAAACATGTGAAAGGTACTGACAACGTTATAGCTGATAGTTTATCTAGATGTTAAGTTAGAAATTCTGCACGTTTTTGCTCTGTTATCTGATGATTATACATGTTTCAAACTTTGTAATTTTCAGTTAAAGTAAAATTCTGCCTGCGTCAATTCTTTTTTTCTAAAAGGAAGGGGATGTGTTGGGGTCCTGAATTACCCTGTGACCTGTGCTTTTGAAGAGAGAGAGAGAGAGAGAGAGAGAGAGAGAGAGAGAGAGAGAGAGAGAGAGAGAGAGAGAGAGAGAGAGAGAGAGAGAGAGGAGGGGATAGAAGGATACAGAGATAGAGAGATAGAGAGAGAAAGAGAGAGAGAAAGAGAGTTTTGGAACAAAGACACCTTGTAAAAAAGTGAGAGAAAGAAAGAGAGAGAGAGGCAAGGACTGCTCACAGTTTGTTTATACTTTCTACAAGGACACCAGCAGCATCCATGTTCTTACAGAGAGAGAAGGGAGGAGCTGCTTTATGGACAGTTGGTATTCAGCGTGGTGAGATAAATAGAAGGTCAGCTGTTAGACCTCCAGACACATGCTTTTGGACACAGAATGCGCTTTGTTGTGCCCACCGACAAGTTGGGTTTTGGAGGATTGATCAGGCGGATCGATCAGTGGCTCTAGCAGTGCAAAAAGGGTATGACCGGTGGGGAGTTATTCGTGTGCCACCCTTGCTGGGTTGACAATTCCACCACAGAAGAACGGTCTGAGTTTGTTGTGGTCACAGTCGGTGACTTCTAAAGGATTTCCGAGGACAACAGGAAGATTGACGGCGTCAGCTCACCTGAAGACTCAGACTTCTCCCTCTCTCTCGCTCCATCACTACTCAACTCAATACCACGAACTGAACTGAACTTTACTCTCATCGGAAGACTATCTATTTACCCCTAGACTTGATGAAGCTTGTTTTTCATATATTTCAACATTTACACATATATATGTAAATAAACACTGGTAACCTTTTTGATTTATCTGCACTTATATGACTGAATTACATAGTTACTAATATATACCATTAGTTATTTGCAATACTGGATTCCAAAGTGTTTTCCATTTCTGCTCGTTCTTTAACCCGTCATGGGGTACATGACAATAGACATATTGTATGTGCAGAGTAAGTAATTTCATATATTTCTTTCCATACTAAAATTAAAGGACATAATTTTGTGGTGAAATTTGCTGACATAGATTAACAATATTTTGACTGACTGGAAACAGACCAAGGGAGTTTCTTCTCTTCTAGGTGGCAGCCCTTTATTCTTGGGCCAGTGAAGGGATCGGAGCTTTGAAACGGCTGCTCACAATCCACATGTCACCTGGCCAAGTTAACTACATTCAGACACTCCAAGTTCACAGACGGCAGGAAGTTGGGAATAGAATTTAAGAACAGATTGATGAGGAGATACAGAACAATTATTCAATAGGTTGGTTTAGGCATACCTGGAGTACTGTGTTTGTGCAACAAATTTGCATCCCCTGTTCACTCACCTGTCGATCTGCTAACTTCCTGAATCCAGCCCGGCAGAGGTATCGTAGTCATCTCCTAACAATTCACCTTCATTCCATGTCTTTTCATTATCATTTCCCTGGTCAGTGATGACATCTCTCCCTGACCGGCTTACCTTTGGCAAAAGTACGTTCACCGGGAAGCACAGGAAAGACACTCCAGTGGTGGCGCTCATCTCACGCACAATGGACAACAATGGTGTTTCTTAGCGTCAATCACTCCAGGCACAGGACTTCTCTAAAGGAATTCCTCACATTTGTCCCTTGGGCTCAAACATCTTCAACTGTATCCTCAATGACTTTTCTTTCACCGCAAGATTCGAAGAGTGATATCACAAACACGAGAAAATTTTGAGATGCTGGAAATCCAATTTAAACACACACAAAATGTTGAAGGAACTCAGCAAGTCAGGCAGCATCTGTGGATCAGACGCCATCTGTGTAAAGTTACTATTGTATATGGAGCAGATCGCTCGGCTGTTTTTTTTAAATGCAAAGTGATGTGTGTTTTCAGCACTGTCAGTTTTGGTTTCCAAGTTCATTGTCTCCAGCATGTTCTTCAATTTTTGACACAATCTGATTGAAACATTTAAGATTATTAAGGTATTGGACATGTTGGAGGCAGGAAGCATGTTTCCGCTGATGGGCGAGTCCAGAACCAGAGGCCACAGTTTAAGAATAAGGGGTAGGCTATTTAGAATGGAGTTGAGGAAAAATTTTTTCACCCAGAGTATCGTGGATATGTGGAATGCTCTGCCCCAGAAGGCAGTGGAGGCCATGTCTCTGAATGCTTTCAATAAAGAGATGGATAGAGCTCTTAAAGATAGCGGAATCAAAGGTTATGGGGATAAGGCAGGAACTGGATACTGATTGATGATCAGCCATGATCACAGTGAATGGCAGTGCTGGCTCGAAGGGACGAAGGGCCTACTCCTGCACCTATTGTCTATTGTCTAATCCAAACGGCACCAGCCTGTCACACTTCCCAAACCCCACACACCACCAGCACAGTTTGTGGCTGGACTTGCACTGACCAGGACTTCGTCCCTCTCCTTCCAAAAACATCTAATAATAAAGCCCTGCACTCCGGCCGCTCAAATCTACAACAACACTGAGCCTTGGCAATTCTACTTCATGCTAATCCAGATTGTTTGTTGTTTAACAGAACTACTGTCACAGCAATTCCTACACGCATTCGTAATGTGAATTCTGTCTGCGGAAAACACCTGTTGATCGTATCTGATACCGGGACCTCTATATTCAATAATGCTGAACTAACATAATTATTTTCTGCCATTCTGATGGCAGTTTTTCAACTGATAAACCTTGTCTCTCCAGGGATTCGGTGTAGCCTGCCGAACGTTCCCAGAGTTTCTTAGTCTTCCCGTTCAAATTAAATAAATTTATAGAATCAAGCAGGGCAAAAGTCATGAAGAGCGTCAGTGGGTTTGTTGTGACTTTCTGAGAATTTTGCTTATGAACTGCTACACCCTGACACAAGATCTCGGACGGCAGACCCACCGGCCATGGAGTAGATCATGAGAATAGAAAGGAACTGCACCAGTTTCCTTCTTAAGACCATTGGGCACTAGATGCTGTCCCTTCTGATCATGGAATATAGAAAGAAACTTCGAGCTACAGTACAGGACAAGACGGTTTGACCCACAATGTCATGTGGAACCAACTGAAAACTATATCAATAAATCTCCATGAAGTGATCGCTCCGACCCACACAATGTCATTATCCCAGGCTGCAGATTGTGAGCATCCTCCACCCTCTAAGCAAACAACTTAACCCTCATATCTCCTCTGAATCTACACCCTCTCACCTCCAATGCATGCCCTCTGTTACTGGAGATTTCTATCCTGGGAAAAAGAAACTCCATCTCTGCTCGATCTGCGCCTCACATAATCTTACAAACCTCTATCAGATCTGCCCTCAGCCTCCACAGATCCAAAGAAAATACCCCAACTTTGTCAAGCCCCTCATAATAGCCTGTCCTCTAAACCAGGCAGAAACCTGATAAACCTCTTCTGCACCCTCTACACTACCTCAACATTATTCCTATATCGGGGCGAGCATAACTGTATGTAATGCTTCAGATGCGGCATAACCAGGGTCTTTTTAAATTACCTCGTGACATTTGAATTCAAGGCCTCAAATAATAAAACAAACAGTCTATAAGCATTGTTAACCACATGATCAACCTGTGTAGCCACTTTGAAGGAGCTATAAACGTGGGCTCCAAGATCTTGCCATAAACTGATTACTGTCTCCTTGCATTTGTCCAACCATTTATTTGGGCTGAACTCCATCTGACGTTTCTCTGCCTACATCTGCAACTGATCGAAATTACACAGAAGCCATAGCACAGATCCCTACAGAATACTGCTGACTACAGACCTCGAGCTCCAGGCGGGCGAGCTTGTTGTCCTTCTTGGATGCGAGGAAGGGGAAGAAATGGCAATTTGAGGCATGAATTCGGCGGAGAATGAAGTGTAGGAGAGGTACATGGCAGACGGTGGAGAGTGAGTCCCGGAGTGGTGGTAGAGAGAGGGCCAGGGCCCTTAGGTATCTTCGCATGGCAGCGAGCGTGGTGCGGAGAATCCTGCAGGAGCAGCGGTCAATGAAACGGAGGTCCCTGCGATCCTCGCTGGGCCCGAACTGGGAGGTCTGGAACCGGAGCTGGAATCCCTGCGATAACAGATGGCGGCGGAGACACGTTCCCAGGAAGGAGACGTGGCTGTGGTAGCAGGTCTGAGTCAGGATGTGGTCGAAGAGTCGGAGAGAGGCAGAGATCGCAGAGCGGGAGCAGTGAGGGAGGGTCTCACTGAACTCCTGTCGAAGAGAGGATTTAAACTTCTTCAGGGTAGGCATACCTTGAAGAGAGTTCGCAGCGGAGTAGCAAATCGTAAACACAAAATAATCTGCAGATGCTGTTGTCAAAGGAACACTCACAATGCGCTGGAGGAACTCGGCAGGTCAGTCAGCATCAGTTGAAAAGATTAGTCGACGTTTCGGGTCGAAACCCTTTGTCAGGACTGAAGGAAGAACTTTGGGGAGGGTTTGAAGAATGCTGGTAGTTGAAAAAAACAGTAATTTGAAATACAAAGGGGAGGGGGAGGGGAAGCAGGGAGGTGATTGGCAGGAGAACAATGCGCAGTAGTAGAAGGAGGCGGAACTATGAGGGAGGTGATGTGAAATAGGGATAGAGGAAGGGAGGGGGAGGGAATTACCGGAAGTTGGAGAATTCAATGTTAATACCAAGGGGCTGGAGACTACCTAGACGGTATATGAGGTGTTTCTCCTCCAACCTGAGTTTAGCCTCATCATGGCAGTAGAGGAGGCCATGTATGGAAATATCTGAATGGGAATGGGAAGCAGAGTTGAAGTGGATGGCTACCGGGAGCTCCTGTCTGTTGTGGCGGATGGAGTGGAGGTGCTCGACGAAGTGGTCCCCCAATCTGCGTCGGGTTTCACCGATGTAGAGGAGGCCGCACCGGGAGCACCGGATGCAATAGATGAGCCCAACAGATTCACAAGGGAAGTGTTGCCTCACCTGGAAGGACTGTTTGGGGCCCTGAATGGTGGCAAGAGAGGAGGTGTTGGGACAGGTTACAGGGATAAGTGCCGGGTGGGAGAACTGTGGGGATGGACGTGCGGATAAGTGAGTTGCGGAGGGATCGATTCCTGCGGAAAGCAGAGAGTGGTGGCGAGGGAAAGATGTGCTTAGTGGTTCTTAGTGCTTAGCCTGTTCCTAATATTGTACTACAGGGGTCAAGACATTTTCCTCCCTGCTACACTCACATGAGAGATGTAAAGGATGAGAAAAGAATAAGCCATTGAAGGATCTTTGAGAAACAGAATGAGATCATGCGAATGAAAATAGTGTAACACCAGACAACAGATGACAGATGCTGAAGATAAAGGACTTGAATACTGAATTCAGCCGACCCAGTCCTTCACACGCATATTGTAGTGTTTTAGTCACACCAATAGAGGGCATGAATCCCATCAAGTCCAAGTCAGTACTCTGGAGGGATATCCATTCCCCCTCCAGACGGCTTGCATGCCATATCCTTCAACTGCCAATGCTATTTCCATTTGAAATCACATCTACTTCAAACAACCTAAAACATCAGGTTCCTGGACTTGCCTCTTGCTGTATCAAAAAGTTCTTCATTACATTCCTTTATTCGTTGCCCAAAACCTGAAATCCATCTCATCTAATTCAGAAGTAAATTTATTTGCCTTACCTAATGGCTAGATATTAGATTAGATTATGAAGACACTCAGTCCTCGTTTATTGTCATTTAGAAATGCATGCATTGAGAAATGATACAATGTTCCTCCAGTATGATGTCACCGAAACACAGGGCAGACGAAGACTAAAACTGACAAAAAACACATAATTATAACATATAGTTACAACAGTGCAAAGGAATACCGTAATTTGATAAAGAGCAGACCATGGGCATGGTAAAAATAAAAGTCTCAAAGTCCCGATAGCCCCAACATCTCACACGGACGGTAGAAGGGAGAAACTCTCCCTGCCATTAGCCTCCAGTGCCGCAAACTTGCTGATGCAGCATCCTGGAAGCACCCGACCACAGCTGACTCTGAGTCCGTCCGAAAACTTCGAGCCCCCGACCAGCCCTCCGACACCAAGCACTGTCTCCTCCTAGCGCTTCGACCCTGCCCCGGCCACCGAGCAACAAGCAAAGCCAAGGACTTGGGTCCTGCCCCTCCGGAGATTTCAGATCACACAGTAGCAGCGGCAGCGAAACAGGTATTTCAGAAGTTTCACCAGATGTTCCTCCGTGCTCTCATGTCTGCTTCTATCAAATCAGAATTGTGCACGGCACCCTACTTGATAGATAACAGATATTCATCACGGAGTGGCTGCTGTGCACCGCGTCGCGTCGCCATTTTCTCCTCTCCAATTTAACATCAACATATCAAATGGAGCCTGGACAATGATACAATGTCTGCCTTAGGATTTGAGTGCAAGATTGCTCACTTCCACTCTGGCTCCTCTATCCCGATTTCACATCACCTCCCTCATAGTTCCGCCTCCTTCTACTACTGCGCATTGTTCTCCTGCCAATCACCTCCCTGCTTCCCCTCCCCCACCCCTTCGTCTTTCATATTATAGTTTTTTTCAACTACCAGCATTCTTCAAACCCTCCCCAAAATACTTCGTTCAGTTCTGACGAAGGGTTTCGACCGAAACGTCGAATAATCTTTTCAACTGATGCTGACTGACCTGCTGAGTTCCTCCAGTGCATTGTGAGTCTTCCTAAGAGTACCGTCTGTGGTCCTATCCACCTGGGGACAAACCCCGGCCTTTCTGGCAACACCCTCACCATAACTTGGTCGCCGGGCTGTGGAAAAGCTATCCCCTCTCCCTCTGGCTCTTTTTGATCAGCGATTCACTGTTGTTTTGCTCGATCCTTTAATACTTTAAGTTGGTTGCAAATGTCTTTCATGTATTGGGTCATTCTATCCCTGACTGTCCCAGGCTCCCCGCAACCCATAATTACCCCATAAGGGAGTCGCATTGCTCACCCCATCAATAATTCTTAGGGGCTGAGACCCAAAGTGCAGTTCGGGGTTGAGTACAATCTCATCAAGATTCCTGGTAATACGTCAACCCATGTCTTTCCTGTCTCAGCTATAGCTTTGGCTAACGCATTCTTGATTGCTCGGTTCATCCTTTCTACCATCTCTGAACTCTGGGGGTAGTAGGGTATGTGGAACCGTTGTCAAAACCCTAGTAGTTGGCACATTTCCTTCATCACTTTCCCCGTGAAATGTGCTCCCTGATCTGAATCCACCTGAACTGGGGTTCCCCAGCTTGGGAGGATTTCCTGAACTAGGATCCATGCAGCAGTGCGGGCGGTGCAGTCACTTGTTGGGAAAGCCTCTACCCACCGAGTGAAGTGATCCATAATTACCAGACAGTAGCTTTTCCCCCGGCTTTTTAGCAGGGGCTCTGTGAAGTCTATCCGGATGTTTTTCCAGGGTCCACTCGGCCGAGGCTGATTTGCCAGCTGTAGCTTTCTGCCCTTACCAGGGTTATGCTGGGCACAAATGATACAACGGCGGCAGAATTTCTCAACATCCCCACCCATCCCTGGCCACAACCAATCCTGCCGGAGGGTTGTGATCATGCTCTGCCTTCCCTCATGCATCGCCCCATGATAAAACTTTAGTAGTATCTGTCGAATACAGGGTGGGTCCATCGCGACTATTTCCTCCCCGTGTGTCCAGCACCCATCTGATCCCTCCTTTGCTCCTTTTAAGCTCTATTTTTCCTTCTCTTCTGCCTCTATCTCTTCATATATTTTTACTAAGTTAGCTTCTGTCATTTCCTCCTGCACACTTGCAATTTCAGTTGCCTCTTGCCCCCCTGCTGCCTTATTCGCAGCAATGTCTGCCCTTAGAGGAACTGGGAAAACTTTATATTCTGGAGTGGCCGCAGTCTCTCTGAGTATCCTTGGTGTTTTTGTTCCTTCGCTATACCCTGAGCAGCAGTCAGTGTGTCATTTTGTATAGGGTCCTACTTAGGGGGTTTATACAGACCCTCTTCTATTTTAACTGGGTTTACCTTCACCTGCCCACAATCTTGCTTGTCTCTAGCCCACACTGCTGGGAACTGTTGACAAGTTAACCCATAGACACCATCCTGGTTCCAGTCTCTGATGATCAGGGCAGCTGCGCCTATGCTGGCCAGGCCGTGTATTCTGTTGGTTGTGCGCATTCACTGCCCCTGACTCGTCCACATTATTTCTCCCTTTCCCGAATCTACAAAAGCTCCTGCTTCCCTTAGGATGTCTATTCCAAGGATCGTGCCTTCATTATTTGGACATACCCAGAAATGCACTGGAAGCTGCACTCCCCCGATTTCTAGTACCTGCAATTCGCTTCTTTCTGCGTTTACTGTTTTCCCTCCTACACTCCTGATATAACTGGCCTGTCCGGTTGCTGGTAAGGGTAAGTTTGTTATCGATACCGATGCCCCTGTGTCCATTAACATTTTGCATTGCCAACCCCTAACAATGCCGTTGTGTACATCCGCGGGTCACCAGCGCTGACAGGGCAGCCCGCTGCCACATCTTTTTCTTTCCTAAGAGGCACCGTTACTAGCTCTTTTATCTGATCGACAGTCAGACCGGTTGCTGATGGGGTGAGTGACTGGGTGTCTGCCGTGACCTTCGCCTGGGTTTCCCCCCCTCCCTTTTGGACACCGGCTCCAGCCATGCCCCGACAGAGCACAGCTGTAGCATATCAACTCCTTCACTGCCTTATACTTGGTCCGGCAGTCCTTTGCTGGGTGCCCTGGCTGCCGGCAAGCAAAACAAGCCCTCCGGGACATCACAGCAGCTGCATCCACTATACCCACTTTACGATTTCTCTTGCCTTTTCTATGGTGTATCTCACTGGCCCACAAAACTATCTCAGAGTAGTTGGACCCTACCATTATGCCTGAATCTAAAACTTCCCGGTGTGCTGAGCTCAGGCCTTGCTTCAGCATTTTTAGGAAGACTGGGTCGTCCCTCCCTGGGTTATCCAACCCTGAATACTCGTACACTCGGTATTTACGTTCTGCATAATCCATGGCTGTCTCGTCAGCCCTCTGGGTCACTGCCATTATCGTTCCCCAGCTACACTCACCTCCCCCCAGCCGCTGCCTCACTTCCCCTTTAAAAGAACGATATCTTTCTTCATCACTGGTGCTCCCGGTAGTTGTCCATGTACCATCCTGCACCCTCTGGGCCATCCTGTCCTACATATTCCTCGGGCACTTGGCTTTCACTAATCCATGTACATCTTTAGGGTGCATCTGGTGAATTTCAAACATTTCCTCGAGTTTGCGCTAGAACTCTGAATTCGCACGGGCGACTTTAAGTGAGGGCAACTTGGACAAAATGCTCTGTTTCTCCCCGGGGGTGAAGGGCTTATGAATAGTCGTAATCAAGGTCAAGGGCTGGCTCGGATCATCAGAGTTCTCAACCTGATGCTGCCTGACTTCAATAGGTGCCATTCTGGTTGATCTCTCTGGGTAAAACCTCTCCCTGAGATAACTCCATACTAATTCCCACACTACGCAAAATATAAAACCGCAGGGTATGTATTCCACAATCTGCCAATTTCGAGCACCCAAACTCATGATGCCTGCTATATTCCCTCGCATCACACTTGCAATCGGATACACTAAAATGCAGCTCCCCGAACGAGTATACACGCCCCCACTCCGGCGTCTCGAACCGTACCGTTGGTTACCACCTTTCACAACTGGTGGTTCAAGTCTCACCAAGTTAACATGCAAAGGTTCCTCACTTATATAAACACACATGCACACGCACACACTACTTTAATATATACCAATTCAGCTCTCCACTTTCGTCAAACCTCGTGTTCCCGTGTGTCCGCCAACCGAACAGATCCAATGTGAGTGTTATTTTAGAAAAATACTCGCCAACTTAGACTGCTAGGAACGCCGGCCACATGACAGATCACAAAGTATCCCACTCCTGACACCAAATGTTGTATCGTGGGTGAAATCACCAGACAGACAGAGTCAATAGTAGATACAAAGCAGCTTCTTTATTCAACACAACAAGGTGCAGCAGGCATCTTACGGACGGAGACGCTTTCCGTAGAAAGGTCTGCTAGCTCAATGTGGGCTCGATATTTATATACTTTATACTTTATTGTCGCCGAACAATTGGTGCTAGAACGTACAATCATCACAGCGATATTTGTTTCTGCGCTTCACACTCCCTGGATTACAAATATTAAATATTACAAATAGTTAAAATTTGTAAATATTAAAAATTTAAGTTATAAAACATAAATAGAAAGTAGAAAATGGGAAGTAAGGTAGTGCAAAAAAACCGAGAGGCAGGTACAGATATTTGGAGGGTACGGCCCAGATCCAGGTCAGGATCCGTTCAGCAGTCTTATCACAGATGGAAAGAGGCTGTTCCCAAATCTGGTCGTACGAGTCTTCAAGCTCCTGAACCTTCTCCCGGAGGGAAGAGGGACGAAAAGTGTGTTGGCTGGGTGGGTCGTGTTCTTGATTAACCTGGCAGCACGGCTCCAACAGCGTGCGGTATAAAGTGAGTCCACGGACGGAAGACTGGTTTGTGTGATGTGCTGCGCTGTGTTCACAATCTTCTGCAGCTTCTTTCGGTCTTGGACAGGACAACTTCCATACCAGGTTGTGATGCACCCTGGAAGAATGCTTTCTACGGTGCATCTATAAAAATTCATGAGGGTTTTAGGGGACAGGCCAAATTTCTTTAGTTTTCTCAGGAAGTAAAGGCGCTGGTGGGCCTTCTTGGCAGTGAACTCTGCTTGGTTGGACCAAGTCAGGTCATTTATGATATTGACCCCGAGGAACTTAAAGCTTAAATATGCTAAACACAAAGGCAATCGCTACTTGAAAAGTTGCAGGCAATGCATAGGCAATGCTTCCTTTTGAAGGTACATACAAAATATCACACCATCTTTTCCTTCTGACGCCAATATATTTGGGTTGGTATCCACAGCCTTTAGGATTTAATTGGCTTTTTGCGTGCTAACATAGAAGACAATTAATATTCATAATGTGTAGATAATACTGTCTTCAATGCTACAACATTCGGTCAAACTATGGCGCTAGAAGCATCTGGTATGTACACCTTTTAGGAAGCCCATTGTGGTGGACTCAATCCACAGTCCTTTGTCAAACTGTTAAAATAGAAATCTGGTGGCCAAAGGCATTTAAGTGTAAACATATCATCTACCCAAAAAAAAACTCACTGTAACAGCATTAATACTTTTCATAGGCACTTTACATGTCGGGACAGTGATGGTGAAAGGGGGAGGGAAAGAAGACATGGGGAGGAGTGGTCTCAAGATCCTCAGGTGTTCCTCCCGATGGGATAAAGCACAAAGAGGGGAAATATCAAAGAGAGATGAGAATGGAACTGTGATTGTCATGAGAGATTTAATCAGAAGCAGATTAGGGTAGCGCTGCATCGAGTACCTTTGCTCTGTGAGCTGCAACAACCACGATCTGCTGGTGACAACCCATTCCAATTGAGTTTCCCATTCACATACCGACATATCGGTCCCTTACAGCTGTCTTAACCGGTGGTGGGGTGGTAATGGGACAAGCTCCCACTTCCCATCAAATGCTGACAATGGTGTGCGTCTCAAATTGCCTCTGTCAATCAAGTCCAGCTCCTGGCTTTTACATATGGCTTCGCTACTACACCCGATGAACTGTTTCCAGTGACAGGGGAAGGTGCAACTGGTTTTACTGGCGTCATATAACGAACCGCTATGGGCAGATGGGGCTCCTCCGCCATACTTGGCAGCTCAAGTGGAAGAAAAATTCTGATCTCAAACCTCCGCTGGCCTCTGGCTAGACCCATTTATGGGGAAGACTTCGGGAGTAAACCCTGAGGAACAATCCGGAGCTGGATTCCCTGTCGGTTCTGTGTTCAGTGCAGACTGGCAATCCTGCAACACCGCTGGTGCCTGACTGCATCGGTCTCTGCCTTTGCTTTGGATTCATCAGCTGTGTGGAGAGCAGGGGCCCCTGCATGGGCAACTGCTTGCTTTACATATCACACTTCCCTGATTTACATATCGACTTCAACACTGGGGTGCAATATCCAAGGTCGACCTTGACCAGCGGAGGGCCATCACTAACATGTCTGTACACGGCCTCCCCTCCCGCTACAGTGAGGCCGGGTACAGGTTGAACAAGCAACGCCTCATATTTTGACAGTGTAGCCTCCAATCTCGATGGCATGAACATTGATTTCTCCAAATTCAAGAATAACTACCTCCTGTTTCCACAACCCACCCCCACTTTTCTTCTGACTTTTCCCCCATTCTGATGGCCAATTAACCCCTTCACCTCTCCTCACGCACCCTGACCTGCTCATCATCTCTCTCTGGTTCTCCACCTCCTCCGTGTCATCCCATGGTCCAACATTCTCTCCTATTAGATTTCTTTCCCTTCGTCTCTTTGCCTTTTCTGCCTGTCACCCATCATTATCCCTCCACAAACCACACGTTCCCCACCTCTCACTTGTCCCCCTCCCCCTCCCCAACCACCTTATTCTGGTTTTTGTCCCTTTCTTTCTAATCCCGATGAAGGTTCTCAGCCCGAAATGTCGAATGTTTGTTGAGTTCCTCCAGCATTTTCTGTGTGCTTGCTTCAGTCTCTGTATTGATTAAGCTAATCAAACTGGTACAGTGGAAGAGGAATTTGTGGATTGGTCAGAGACAGTTTCTTACAGCAGTATCTTACCCACGAACGGGTCATTTCAGATGTAATCTGTGTAATGAGGTGGGATTACAGAGAGATCTTGTGGTGAAGGATCCCTGATGTGGGAGAACTCCAGACCACAGATTGAGGGTGAACACCAGGTCAAAACCAGTGTCCTCAACCTAAATAAAGACAATTACAGAGACGTGACAGTGGAGTTGTCTGGGGCAGATGGGGTAAATAGGCTCAGGGACAGGTCAGTAATGAGCAGTGGCAGATGTTTAAGGAGACTGTTTGTAACACTCAGCAGACATTGATCCCAATTAGACAGAGGGATCACAGAGAGCAAACAACATTCTGTAGTCAAAGGAGGCAGACAAGAGGATCAGGATTTTTCCAGGAACAGTGATGAGACAAAATCTAAAACCAACAAGGAAAAAGCATAGAGGTTAACTCCAATAATTTGCATTAGTGTTCACAGTGGGGGCACAGCAAACATCCCACAGATATCTCATGGTGACATTTCAACATTGTGCCATAATGTGTAACAATCATCATCACGAGGGAAAAACTAATAGGACTAAAAGCAAACATTACTTGGTCCCAAAGACCTGCACCGGAGTCTTTCACAGGAAGTCTAGAGAGAAAGTAGAAACATTGAAGTCTGTCAAAACTCACTGTTACAGAAAGGTCCCAGTGGAGTTGAAAGCCATTGTTGAAGAAGGGTGGAAGATGAAAAGCAGGTAACTGTAGTCCAGTTAAGTTCACTACAGGCACTGGACTCTATAATCTATGAAGAAATAATGTCATTTAGAAAAGTTTAATGTCATTGAAATAAGTCACCAGGGTTTACATTCCAATTCACACAGCACAGAAACGAGCCCTTCAGCTCAAATGGTCCACGCTGACCAAAGTTCCCATCTGAGCTCGTGGTCTGTAACCCCCTCACCGCCACATTATGATCAAGGTTATCCTCCTCCTTGTCCCATTTCTTTCCATTCGACCCCTATCCTTCAAAACCTTTCCTTTTCATCTACCTGCCCAAGTGCCTTTTTAATGTACCTGACTCAACCACTCCCCATAGCAGCTCATTCCATTTACTGACCAGTCTGTGTGTGGAAAAGTTGCCCTTCAGGTCCTTATTAAATCTCATCTTAAACCAATGCCCTCCATTTCTTGATTCCCCAACACTGGCAAAAAGACCGTTCTCTTTGACCTACCCCTGGTCCTTCATGAATTTATACGCCTCTGCAATATCAGCACTCATTCTCCAGCATTCCAGGGAAAATTGTCTAAAATCCTTTCCACAAATCTCCTCTGCACTCTTTCCAGCTTAATGCTGTCTGTCATATGGCAGGGTGACTAAAACAGATCATTCTGGTCGCCAGTAAATCTTCTCAGCACCAGGGTGGGTAAGTTCAATTGTTTAATAAAGGCACACTTCAGTAAAAACACTGACACTGTATACCAAGCACACTGAGCTGCCAGAGCACAGCATCGGCCAGTGAGGACACAGACCAGGACAACACCTGGCTCTCTACTACAAAGTTCAAAGCTGAAAGTAAATGTATTATCAAAATACATTTCTGTCACCGTATACGACCCTGAGATTAGTTTTCTTGTGGGCATACTACCAGTTTGTTAGAGCGGTAGGGGAGGATGAAACTAATTTGGCGGGGGTGGGTTGTAGAAACCAGAGTGGAGGCACTCAGGATAGGAGGGAAGGTAAAAAAGCAAAGATAGCATGCAATTACACTGTCAGATGATAGGACGTCACCACAGCCAGCAGGGTGAGTATCAGTGCATTCATTTCATTTCAAGGGGTCTCAAATATGAGAGCAGGGATGTGATGCTGAGGCTTTATAAGGCACTGGCGAGACCTCACCTTGACGACAGTGAACAATTCTGGGCTCCTTATCTGGAAAAGATGTGGTGGCATTGGAGAGGGTTCAGAGGAGGTTCATAAGGATGATTCCAGGATTGAGAGTGTTATCCTATGAGGAATGTTTGATAGCTCTGGGTCTGTACTCGCTGGAATTCAGAAGGATGAGGGAGGATCTCATTGAAACCTTTCAAATGTTGAATGGACTAGACAGAGTAGATGTGGAAAAGATGTTTCCCATTTCCCATGGTGAGGGAGTCTCAGACAAGTGGGCGCAGCCTCAGGGTAGAGGGGCGCCCATTTAAAACAGAGATGCAGAGAAATTTCTTTAGCCAGAGTGTGATGAGTGCGCATGCAGCCTGTTACAGCCGTTCCAACTAGTTTTCTTACTTTTTTTTAAACTTACATTACTTGTTGTATTTTTTTTCTCACGGTATTATGTTGAAGCTGTACCCTCTCTAACATGCGGGTGGAGAGAGTTTTATTTGGGTTATTAGCGCTGGAAATAGTTACATTCGGACACGTCTCATTAGCAGGGCAGCAGTATGGTCGCATTGTTTATTCCAGGGACCAGCTGATTGCGCTCATGCCGACCAGTTTAGCAAACACATCGGCGGACATCCCTGCTGAAATCTGGAGGAAAACACACAGAGGATGCAGAGGGGGATCACAAAGGCGAGGAAAGAGGACCAGGTCGAGACAACAGACACTTATGGAGGAGAGGAATTCGGTGGGTAATAAACTGGACGAGTTGATGGCGCTAGCCAGGAGTCAGAGAACATTTTGGGAGAGCAGTGTTATGTGTTTTACTGAAACGTGGATGCACGAGGACATACCCAACCAAAACTTTTCCATGGAGGGCTTCCAGGCCGTTTGGTTGACTGGAAGTGCACTGAGAGCGGCAAGCGTCAAGGAGTTGGGGGCTTGCTGTTGTGGTTAACAACGGATGGTGCAATCCTGGTCATATTACGATCGAGGAACATGTTTGTAGCCGGGATATTGAACTTCTGCTGTTGGACTCCAGCGATATTCCACCGCGATACAACACTGGACATCATGGGAGTTTGTTCCTGCCTGTGGCCATCGAACTTTGCAGCTCTTCCCGTGGAGGGTCAGACACCCTGAGCCAATAGGCTGGTCCTGGACTTATTTCCATCTGGCATAGTTTGCACACTGTTGTTTGATTGTTTGTGGTTTTTGTATTGCTATATTTATGTTCTATTCTTGGTTGGTGCAGCTGTAACGAAACCCATTTTCCCTCGGGATCAATAAAGTGTGTTGTATCTATCTATGAATTTGTGGAATTTATTACTAGAGGCAGCTGTGGGGGTCAGGTCGTTGGGTGTATTTAAGGCAGAGCTGGATAATTTCCTGATTGGATGGGACATCAAAGGCTTCGGGGAAAAGGCCAAGCAGTGAGGCTGAGGAGGAGAAGCAAGGGTCAGCCATGATTGAATGGTGTGGCAGACTCGATGGGCCAAATGGCCTAATTCTGCTGCTATCTCTTATGCTCTTACTCAGTAAATCCAAGAATCACAACATAATCAATGAAACACCGCACCCAACCCAGTAACCAAATAACCAATGTGTAAACAACAACAAGGTGTGCAAATACAAGAGAGAAAATAACAATAATCATAAAGAAATGAGAAATAAATAGAGAACATAAGATGCAGAAGTCGTGAAAGTGAGTCCATAGATTGTGGGAAACAGTTCAGTGATGAGTTTAGTGAAGTTAAATGGAGTTATCTCCACTGGTTCTGGTTTAAGGTGACACTGGTGAATCTCTTTTTCTAGTAAATGAATAGCCTGTAACTTCCCTTTGGACTTGGAGGCAATTTGATGTGGCAGAACAGAGGTGAGACAGCGGACCCGTCACTGAGAGTGAGGAAGACACGAAGTTCGGTTGATTTAAACGCCGGGCCCAAATGGAAAAGTCAGGTACAGGCCAAATGGAGGCAGCGGGGACCAGGCCCCAGCTCGTATCGAAGCAACTGAACCCAGTGTTTGGATGATGATTTAGGAGCCAGGCCAGATTGAAATGGTCAGTGTGTTGGGCCTGAGGCCAGGGACCAGCCGGTTCAGCTCGTTGCTCCTTTCTGTGCTGAACTAAGCATCTGTGGACGGACTCTCTGAGGATTTCAGTTCAAAATGCTACAGTATTTGCTTGCGTTTATTGTTTGCATGATTAATTTTCCATTCTGCACATTGGGAGTTTGATAGTCTTCTTGCTTTATTAGTGGGTTCTTTTGGTTTTCTTTGTTTTATGGCAGCCTGTTTGGAATGAACCTCAAGTTTGTAGAATATAAACATATTTTGAGAATAAATGTACTTTGAACTTTGGTTCAAAAACCTGATGGTTGAGGGTTAAAATAAGGTCAAACATTTAACAAAACTCAAAACTGATGATCTTTTAATTACAGGCCAGGATGCAGAAGAGTGGAAAATGACAAATATTCTTCCCCTTTTTAAGAACTTCAATCGGGACAAGACAGGAAACTATACCCTGGTGACTCTTACATTAGTGGTAGGGTTATTTTTGGAAATGATTTTTAACAATAGGATCAACTTGTATCTGAGAAAGCATAAACACTTTCAGAGTAGCGAAAATATCTTTGCATGGACAACGTCAAGTCTTGCAAACTTGATTGAATTTTTAAAGTGAGAAATTCAATCGCTAAGGGCCGAGTAGTGGATATAGAACATGTGGACTCTGGTGAAGCTTTCAACAAAGGCCCTGATCGAAAGCAAGAAGGCACATGGGCTGAATAGATATTTGGTAGAATATATTCAAAGTGCAGCTTGGTCAGAGAACACAAAAGGTAATGATTGAGGGGTGTGATTCTGACTGGAGACCTGTGAACAGTGGTACCCCACAAAGATCATTGTTGAGAACTCTTTCCTAATGAAGGGTCTCGGCCTGAAACGTCGACTGTACCTCTTCCTAGAGATGCTTCCTGGCCTACTGCATTCACCAGCAACTTTGATGTGTCTGCTCTTTGTGAAGTGATTAGGATGAAAATGAAGCTGGGCTGATTTGTAGGTCTGCAGAGACACAGAAATTAGTGGAGTTGTGGATACAGTGCAAGGTTCACACAGGATAGACATAGACATACTTTATTGATCCCGAGGGAAATTGTGTTTCGTTACAGCTGCGCCAACCAAGAATAGAGCAGAAATATAGAAATACAAAAACAAGAAACAATCAAACAACAATATGCAAACTATGCCAGATGGAAATAAGTCCAGGACCAGCCTATTGGCTCAGGGTGTCTGACCCTCCACGGGAGGAGCTGCAAAGTTCGACGGCCACAGGCAAGAACAACCTCCCATGACGCCCAGTTGTATCACGGTGAAATATGGCTGCAGTCCAACAGCAAAAAGTTCAATATCCGGGCTACAGACACGTTCCTCGATCGCAATATGACCAGGATTGCACCATCCGTTGTTAACCAGAACAGCAAGCCCCCAAGTCTTTTATGCTTACCGCTCTCAGTGCACTTCCGGTCAGCCCGAACGGTCTGGAAGCCCTCCATGGAAAAGTTTTGGTCGGGAATGTCCACGTGCAGTCCAAGTGGAGAACTCCTCTTCTCCATAAGCCTCTGTTGTCCCGACCCGGTCCTCTTTCCTCATTCAGGATTCAGCAGAATATAGACCAGCTGTAAATGCGGACAGAGAAATGGCAGATGAGCCAAAGAACTTTTGGGAAGTCAGATTTCAGAGGTTTTCTTTGGAATTCCTCTCCCTGTTGGAGCAGTTCGAATGGCATTTATGGCAATGGCAAGCTCCACCTTAAGGTGTGGGAGATCAGGGAGTCAGTCAGTGTCCCCGACAACTTTGCATCAGGGAAATGCACCATCTGCAGCTCCTGACTGACCGTGTGAAGGACATTGAGCTGGAGATGGACAGATCTAGTGTTTCCAGGATGCTGAGACCACAGATTTGGTGAGTTCGTCACACCTGAAGTCAGGCCGCAGATAGTTTAGTGACCACCATGACTGGAAAGGGGAAGGGACAGACAGTGCAGTGTCTCCCTGTGGCTGTACACTCCTTTGGATATCCCTGAGAGCATGACAAACCAGAGCACAGCAGCCCGTCAGGTCGGTGGTACTGACGGCCCGGTTTGATGCTCTGCGTGAGGAACGGACAAGCAGAGCAGTAATGACAGCACTTTCACAGTACAGGGGACATGCAGGAGATTCTGTGACAGCAATAGAGATGCCAGGATAATGTGTCCCCTCCTGGGTACCAGGGTCAGGTATGTCTGAGGTATGCAGGATTTCCAAAAGAGAGACTTGCCAGTAGAGTCGGTGGTAAGGAAGCCAAATGCAATGTTAGCATTCATTTCCAGAGGACTACTGCACAGAAGCAAGGATGTAATGCTGAGGATTGATGAGGCATTGGCTCAATCACACTTGGAGTATTGTGAACTGTTTTGGACCCCTTATCCAAAAAAGTATGTACTAGCATTGGAAAGGGTCCCGAGGAGGTTCACAAGAATGATCCCAGCAATGAAAGGGTTAATGCACGAGGATGTTTGATGGCTCTGGGCCTGTCTGTACTCACTGGAGTTTAGAAGAAAGAGGGGATCTCATTGAAACCTATCAAATATTGAAAGGCCAAGATAGAGTGGACGTGGAGAGGATGTTTCTGATAGTGGGGCACCTACAACCACAGCGCACATCCTCAGAATACTAGGGCATCCTGTTAGAACAAAGATATGGAGTAATTTCCTTTGTAAAGGGTAGTGAATCTGAGCACCCTTCAAATTCCTGGGAAACGCCAGGACCAGCCGCCGCTGATGGCTACGACGGCTGGCCATCAGGACAGCCTTCTGTATGTCTGGGACAAGCAGTCGGGACGCCGCTTTTTGGTCAACACCGGAGCGGAGATCAGCGTCTTACCTCCAACGAGTTACGACACCCGCAACAGAGAACAGGGAACCACCCTGAGGGCCCCAAATGGCAGCACAATACGAACCTACGGCACCCACACGGTGCGGCTGCAGTTCAGCTCCAGCCGGTTCACGTGGGACTTCACACTGGCCGCCGTGGCCCAACCACTCCTGGGGGCGGATTTTCTGCAAGCCCACAGCCTGCTAGACGACCTGCAAGGGAAGCGACTAGTCCACGCCAAGACTTTTCAAGCGTTCTCCCTGGGTGAAGCAAAGTTGCCAGCCCCACACCTGGACTCCATCACGCTGTCGGACGACGAATTCACCGGGGTCCTGGCGGATTTCCCATCAGTTCTGACACCGCAGTTCACGGCAGCCATACCCAGACACGGTGTACAGCACCACATCCCGACCCAGGGACCACCCCTCCACGTCCGTGCTCGAAGGCTTTCTCCGGACAAGCTCCGACTGGAGAAGGAGGAGTTCAAGAAGATGGAGGAATTAGGGATCATACGACGGTCCGACAGCCCATGGGCCTCCCCCCTGCACATAATGCGCAAGGCAATGGGGGCGCGTGGGGGGGGGGCGGCTGGAGACCATGCGGTGACTCCCTCAGACTGAACGAGGCTACAACGCCAGACCGCTACCCTGTGCCGCACATTCAAGAATTCGCAGGAGACCTACACGGCGCAACGATCTTTTCCAAGGTAGACCTCATCCGGGGATACCATCAAATCCCGGTACATCCGGACGACATTCCCAAAACAGCACTCATCACCCCGTTTGGACTTCTCGAATTCCTCCGAATGCCGTTCGGTCTAAAGAATGCCGCACAGACGTTCCAGTGGCTATTGGACGCGGTGGGATGCGACCTGGACTTTGCATTCATCTATTTGGACCACATCCTCATAGCCAGCAGTAGTCGTCAGGAGCATCTGTCCCACCTCCGCCAGCTCTACTCCCGCCTGAGCGAATTCGGCCTTACAATCAACCCAGCCAAATGCCAGTTCGGACTCGACACCATCGACTTCCTGGGCCACAAGATTACTAAAGACAGAGCAACCCCGCTGCCCGCCAAGATAGACGCGGTCCGCAACTTCCCCCGACCCAATCAAAGGCCTGCAGGAATTCGTGGGTATGGTGAATTTCTACCACCGTTTCCTCCCCTCAGCAGCCCGAATCATGCGCCCCCTGTTCACCCAGATGTCGGGTAAGGGCAAGGACGTTACCTGGGACGAAGAGGTCGCAGCCGCTTTCGTTAAAACCAAAGACGCCTTGGCAAATGCCGCGATGCTAGTGCACCCATAACGGACGTTCCTACCGCCCTCACGGTGGACACATCCAACACAGCAGTCGGTGGAGTGCTGGAACATCTCATCCAGGGTCGCTGGCAAGCCCTGGCGTTCATCAGCAAACACCTACGACCACCCGAACTCAAATACAGTGCTTTCGACCGGGAGCTATTGGCACTGTATCTGGCAATCCGGCATTTCAGGTACTTCTTAGAAGGTAGGCCCTTCACCGCGTCACGGACCACAAACCGCTTACCTTTGCGTTCACTAAGGTGTCCGACCCCTGGTCGTCCCGCCAGCAGCGACATTTGTCCTACATCTCCGAGTACACGACTGACATCCGGCATGTCTCGGGAAAGGACAACGTCGTGGTGGACGCACTATCCAGACCTACCATACAAGTCCTCACCCGGGGGTGGACTATGCAGCGCTGGCAGAGGCACAGCAGGCAGACGATGAGATCCCTAGTTACAGGACTGCAGTCTCCGGTTTGCAGCTCCAAGATCTCCCCGTAGGCCCAGGTAAGAGGACCCGACTGTGTGACTTAGCTACCGGCCAACCCCGCCCCGTCGTCCCAGCAGCCTGGCGCCGGCGGGATTTCGAATCCATTCACAACTTAGCGCACCCCTCCATCAGGACAACCGTCCGGCTGGTCGCCAACATGTTCATGTGGCATGGGCTGCGTAAACAGGTCAGTGAATGGGCCAAAACGTGCATGCAGTGCCAAACGGCCAAGGTGCAGCGGCATACCAAGGCTCCGCCGCAGCGGTTCGAACCCACCCGCCGGAGGTTTGACCACATTCATGTGGATATCGCGGGGCCCCTGTCAGTGTCGCGAGGAGCGCGGTACCTCCTAACTATGATAGACCGGTTCACCAGATGGCCAGAGGCAGTCCCGCTCACCGACACCACCTCCGAATCCTGCGCCCGAGCACTGATCGCAACCTGGGTAGCCCGCTTCGGGGTACCGGCCCATATTACCTCCGACTGGGGCGCCCAGTCCACCTTCAGCCTGTGGTCAGCTATGGCCAGCCTTTTAGGATCACAGGTACACCACACAACTGTCTACCACCCACAGTCGAACGGACTAGTGGAGCGTTTCCACCGTTACCTGAAGTCGGCTCTCATGGCCCGCCTTGAGGGGCCTAACTGGGTGGACGAGCTTCCCTGGGTCCTGCTCGGAATCCGCACGGCGCCCAAGGAGGATCTGTACACCTCGTCTGCCGAGTTGGTGTACGGCGCACCCCTGGTAGTCCCAGGAGATTTCATACCAGCCCCAAGGGGGCAAGAGGAAGAACCCACAGCAGTCCTGGACAGACTACGTGAGAGGCTTGGTAACCTGGCCCCCATAGCCACTTCACAGCACGGACAGAGCCCGACCTGCGTACCCAAAGACCTGCAGAACTGTAAGTTTCTTTTTGTACGACGGGGCGGACACCGGGCACGGGTACAGCGGCCCTACGAGAGGCCGTTTAAGGTGATCAGGAACAACGGCTCCACGTTCGTGCTGGACATTGGGGGGAGAGAGGAGGTTTCCATGGTGGACCGACTCAAACCGACCCATGTGGACTTGGCGCAGCCGGTCCAGGCTCAGGCACTGCGGCTCAGGGGCAGACCTCCCAAACAGAGGCCGATCCAGACTGTGGACATTGGGGAAGTATCGCCGGTTCTGGCGGGGGGTGGGATTATGTGGCGACCCACTTTCTAGCACACACGAACCGGCTCACGAAACAGCGCGCACAGGGAGAGGGGCCGGCCGCAAAATGGGCTCCCAGTACTTAGCCTTGCGGTACCCCACTAAGTCGCTGTTGTACGTCCTTCCCGATGACAGCAGTGGAAGAGAGCATGAGATGGCTGAAGGATGTTGTTGATGATGGATGCAGCTTTCTTGTAGAAGTGCTTCTTGTAAATGTACTTAATGATGGGGAGGGCTTTGCCTGTGATGAACTGAGATGTATCCACGAGTTAGAAACATAGAAAACCTACAGCACAGTAGAGGCCCTTCAGCCCACGATACTGTGCCAAACCTGTACTTATTTTAGAAATTACTGGGATTACTACCATCTGTAATCAATCCCCATCTTTCCTCGTGTAGGTTCTTATAAATTCAGGGTGTTCATTGGAAATTCTGTCGGCTGAGTGACTCTGGTCACTCTTAACATTCGACTGATCATCTGCCACCAACATGGACTGAACTGCTTTCCTATTGAGCCGGACATCTTCAGAACTCCTAATCGTGGGGCTCCGTGAGTGTGTGAAGAAATGAGATTATTGCAGAGAGTATCAGCCCACAGTGTTTAAGGTCTCCTCAGCGGACAAGTCTAGTGACCACTTGTCGCGTTCCCTCGTTCACTAAGGATATCCTTCTTTCAGCACGGGCCCCTACCTGCAGGCAGAAGAACGGAGTCATTTGGATCTCCTTTTCTCAGAGGCACTAGAGGTAAAATCTATTAACGAGAGAGGATTCAAAATTCATCGCACATTTATGATCAAAGAAGGTATAAATTATACACCTTGAGATTTGTTTGCTCATAAGCAGCCACAAGTCAAGAAACTCGAATAATTCAATTTTAAACAGACCAAAATCCAATGTGCAGAGAAAGAGAGCGAAAGAAACACACATCGTGTAAACAAGAGCAGCAAGCTAACAGCATTCCGAACCAGACTGGATAACAGATCCGCTCCCGGAGCATCCGGAGTCGGTCCAAAGACTCGGTCCCCGGTTTGTACACCAACGAGGCAGAAAAGCACAACAGCAGGATCAGCCGCGAACAATTTAATTATGTTATTTATTCAATTACATCAACAGGCTGAGAAGTTAACGAGACCTCTGGATTCATTAAATTAAATCACCTAGGTGTGAATAAAACCATAGTAAGTTGCAAAATACCGACAGGAGGAAATAGTGCCCTTTGGCTCATTTCGGCTCTCTGTTGTTTGACCCATTGATGTTTGTCCCGAAGAACAGCCCACAGACAAAGAGAGAGAACGCAGACGAGACACAATGGAAGATAAACAGAATGTGTGACAGCAGGGCTACTGAAATGGTGTTGATTAGATAATGCAAAACACATTCATTGCTGACATGCCTGGAACGAGGTCTCCGAATGGGTCGCAGCACAGAGATAAGGACAGGATGGGACCGGGGGTAGGAAACACGGAAAAGAAGAACAGAGAGACGCAGGCAGAGAGATAGGCGCGAAATAAATCATTGGAGAGCAGTTATTAAGGGAAACGATGTGATGTCAGCAGAACACCGATAAGTAAAGAAAAAAGATTGGAAGCGTCCACAACGGAGCAGCGCAACACCACGTTCAGCCAAAAACAGAGTGGCGCAGCACGAGTGTGTTGGGCCTCTAGTCATCCGTTCGGTCGAAACCATCGGTCCCTCCATGACTTCCTGGTCCACACGTCCTTCCCCACGGATCTCCCAGCTGGCACTTATCCCTGTAAGCACAAGTGCTACACCTGTCCCTCCACCTCCTCTCTTGTCACCATTCAGGGCCCCAAACACTACGTCCAAGTGAGGCAACATTTCACTTGTGAGTCTGTTGGGGTCATCTATTGCATGCGGTGCTCCCGGTGCGGCCTCCTCTACATCGGTGAAGCCGACGCAAATTGGGGGACCGCTTCGTCGAGCACCTCCGCTCCGTCCGCCAGAACAGAGAGGATCACCCAGTAGCCACCCACTTCAACTCTGCTTCCCATTCCCTTTCAGATATGTCCATACATGGCCTCCTCTACTGCCATGATGAGGCTAAACTCAGGTTGGAGGAGCAACACCTCATATACCGTCTAGGTAGTCTCCAGCCCCTTGGTATGAACATAGAATTCTCCAACTTCCGGTAATTCCCTCCCGCTCCATTCCCCTATCCCTATGTCACTCTGCCCCCCTCCCCCAGCTGCCTGCCCTTTCCCTCATGGTCCCGCCTCCTTCTACTACCCATTGTATTTTCCCCTATTCTTTCTTCACCTTTCCTGCCTATCACCTCCCTGCCTCTCTTCCCCCACGCGTTTATCTTTCCCCTTACTGGTTTTTCACCTGGAACCTACCAGCCTTTTCCTTCCCACCCTCCCCCCACCTTCTTTATAGGGCCTCTGCCCTTTCCCCGTACTGTCCTGACGAAGGGTTCCGGCCCGAAACGTCAACTCATCGTTTCCACGGATGCTGCCCGGCCTGCTGAATTCCTCCAGCGTGTTGTGAGTGTTGCTTTGACCCCAGTATCTGCAGATTATTTTGTGTTTACCATCTATGACTTGTCTAATTTACCGAGGATTCGAGAATCGAAACTTCTGCGCACTCTGTAAACGGACTGAAGCGTTGAATGCAGGTGATATTCAGCAGCATTTTGGCTGAGATGGTGAGTTCCGGTGTAAACCGAGACTGGATAGAGTGCGGTTGTATCCATGGAGTGCTGGAGGTGACGGAGATCTTTGAAGGTCATATCAAATTAGCCAGGGCCTATCTGAATGCTGGTAAAATGTCCTGACGTGTGTAAACCTAGACAGCATCAGATTAGGAATTTCATGAAGACGGTGTTTGGAAACTGGAACCCATGCCGGAGGCAGATACACGCAGAACATTAGAGAATTGTCTGGGCAAGCACCTCAACCAGCAAGGCACTGAAGGCGATAAATCAGTTCGTAAGTGAGTTGATTTTTTTTTTACTCTGGTGAGATTGGTTCTTGATTGTCAGCATGGACGTGATGGGTCGAAAGGCCTGTTTCGGGGTGGCATGAGTCTGTGATTCTATCTTACATTTGTTAATCACAATAACGGTGGGTTTAATTTAATCGTGCACTGGACAGAGGGTGTGGAGAGGGATCCCACAGGGATAGGCAGATTGAGTGGTGTGTAGAATGACACACTCAGGGTAAACACATCATCTGACAGGTTTGGATACGTTTTAGTTTGTTGTGGGAGTCTGGGTTACAGTGAAAACAGGAAGCTGCGCTGGTCGGTTCATCGAGAGAATGAGAAAGATAGGAAATCCACCCTTGATCGACTGGCCAAGAGTGCATAATAATTATATACTCAATCATGGATATAAACAATTTAGGGAACTCGTGCGCGATCTAGCAGGGTTTGACCAGTCGGCCGAAAGAAGTCTGCGCAGGTCGGGTTCTATGAAGAGTTTATGATAGTTTCGATGAAAGATGAAAACTCTGCTAACTGCGATGGTTGGAAATAAGACCTGCGTCAATTTTCCGTAAGAGCGCTATGTTCACCATTTTATCACCATTGTGCCATCATTCTGCAGGAGGCTTGGGTCCTGAATCGTCTCCAGGGGTGCATGACTGTGGCTCGAGCTGCTTTCTGTATTCCCAGATCCCTCTGTTCTACTGCAGTCCTCAGTGCCCTATCATACCATTTACTTTGTATCTTCTACCTTGGTTTGTCTTTCCAAAGTGCAATACCTCCACATGTTAGTATTAAACTCCATCCGTCATTTTTCAGCCCATTTTTCCAGTTGGGCCAAATCCCTCTGCAAACTTTGAGAACCCTCCACACTGTCCACTATTCCTCCAATCTTTGTATCATCAGCAAATTTGCTGATCCAATTTACCACATTATCATCCAGATCATTGATATAGATGACAAATAACGATGGACCCAGCACTGATCCCTGTGGCACACCACTAGTCACAGGCCTCCACTCAGAGAAGCAATCCTCCACTACCACTCTCTGACTTCTCCCATTGAGCCAATGCCTAATCCAATTTACTACATCACCATGTATATCGAGCGACTGAATCTTCCCAACTAACGTCCCATGCGGGACCTTGACAAAGGCCTTACTGACGTCCATATAGACAATATCCGCTGCCTTCCCTACATCCAGTTCCTGGCAAACTCCTCGAAAAAATCTAATAGATTTGTTAAACATGACCTACGACTCACAAAGCCATGTTGACTCTCCCAATAAGTCCCTGTCTATTCAAATACTTGCAGATCCTATATCTTAGTACTCCTTCCCAATAATTTACCTGCTACTGATATCAAGTTTACTGGCTTATAATTTACAGATTACTTTGTGAGCCCTTTTTAAACAAGGGAGCTACATGAACTATCCTTCAATCCTCCGGCACTACAACCGTGGATACCGACATTTAAAATATATCTGCCAAGGCCCCTGCAATTTCAATACTATTCTCCTTAAAGGTCCGAGGGACTACCCTGTCAGGTCCTGGGAATTTATCTACTCTGATTTGCCTCAAGATAGCAAGCACCTCCTCCTCCTCAATTTGTATAGTTTCCATGACCTCACTACTTGTTTGCATTATTTCTATTCACCCCATGCCAGTTTTCTTAGTAAATACACACGCAAAAAAAAACAAAAAAAAAACGTGTTTACGATTTCCCCCGTTTCTTTTGGCTCCATATATAGCCGACCACTCTGATCTTCAAGAGGATCAATTTTATCCCTTGCTATCCCTTTGCTCTTAATATACCTGTAGAAGCTCTTTGGATTATCCTTCACCTTGACTGCCAAAACAACCTCATGACTTCGTGCCACTCCTCCTCTTCTTACCTCATCCCTTATTTATTTTTATTCTCCCCCTTTTTTTCTTCTCTTTCTGTCTCTCTCACAATCACTCCTTGCCTGCTGCCCATCTTCCTCTGGGCTCCCCTCCCCCTTTCTTTCTCCCTAGGCCTCCTTTCCCATGATCCTCCGTCTTCTCCAACTCTGTATCCCTTTGGCCAATGAACTTTCCAGCTGTTAGCTTCACCCTCCCCCTCCTGTCTTCTCCTATCATTTCGGATCTCCCCCTCCCAGTCCCAGTTTCAAATCTGTTACTATCTCTTCTTTAAGTTAGTCCTGACGAAGGGGCTCGGCTCAAAACGTTGACTGTACTTTTTCCTATAGACGCTGCCGAGCCTGCTGCGTTCCACCAGCATTTTTTGTGCGTTGCTTGAATTACGAGTATCTGCAAATTTTCTCGTGTTTGCATTTTCCGTGCGGGTTAGGAGGGACTACAACCAGAGGTCATGAGCTGAGGGTGAAAGGTGAATGTTTAAGGAGAGCTGGAAAGGACAATTCATCACTCAGATGGTTATGAGAATGTCTGAACAAGCTGCCAGCACAAGTGGTACATGCAAGTTTGATTCCAACATTTAAGAGAAGTTTAAATAGTTGCGTGCATGGTAGGGGTATGGAGGGATATGGTCCCAGTGCAGATCGATGGGAGTAAGTAGTTTAAATTATTTGGCGTAGACTAGATGGACCGAATGCCCTGTTTCTGTGCTGTACGTTTCTATGATTCCACGAATCTATGATGCAGAATTCTGAAACCTGGCCCTGCACCAGCTCCTCGGTCACACATTCATCTGCTCTAACTTTCTGTTCCTACCCCCACTGCCACACGGTACCGGGAGTAACCCGGAGATTACAACCCTTCAGGTCCTGCTCTTCACCTTCTTCCCTAACTCTCTATATTCACCGTGTGGGACATCACCCCTTTTCTGCCTGTCCATTGGTTCCGACACAAACCACCACTTATGTCTGAATCAACACTGGCCCGCTGTTCTATAGCTGCTCTGAGACGTCCCGGACCCTGGCACCAGGGAGAGGACACTCCGGTTTAAGATGGCGCTGGTGAAGCACAGCGATCACTTATCGGTATCAAACAAAACCACGAACTACTTTATGAATCACAAATTTTCAAGTAAACTATCACTGCAATCAATAGCCTATTGCTTTCCTATCGGAGCTGAGCTTTCCAACCTCCTGTACAACCTGGCATTTTTGCGGTGTGAACTGAAGAATTAAAGATTCAGGACGGTTGTACGTGACGTGCCCGGGCCGGAGAGTGGGGAATGAGACAATGTTTGGCCATTGCTGGAGCAGACTGAGAGCTGATTCGATGTGACAGAACTGAGGCGAGGAAAGCGGACACAATGCAGCGCAGAGTTGACTGGGCCCAGGCCCAGGCCTGCGAGCGGGAAAACACCTGAGGTTTGATCGATTTAAATGCCAGGTCAGGGACTCGGGGCCGGAGGCAAGGGACGGGCCGGTTCAGATGGCTGCTCAGCGAGGTCTACTCGTCTCTCCAATTAACCGAGGGTGTGGCCTGCAACTAACGGGCTGCTCGGCTGCAGTGACGACTGGCTTCGCAGCCCTCGACCCACTGTCTCACTCTCGTGAACTTCAGGTGTCTGATCGTTTTTGTTGTTTGCACGATTTGTTTTTATTTTCCTGCACTCTGGATATTTGATGGTCTTTTTTATGCGTTCCATTGGGATTATCCGTTTTCTAGCTGCCCGTATGGAGATAAATTTCCAGATTATGTATGATATATATACATTGATTATAAATGTACTTTGAACTTTGAACAGCATAATTTTGTGGATGGTGGACAGCAATCGAGTTAATGAGCGCTATCACTTGCTTCTTAACCAGCCAGACTCAGAGACAGTCTCAGCTCCTCAGCTTCTTCCTCCCCATTTATTTTCAGCCATCAACTCCTATACCAACCACTAGACTCATTGTTCTTTTCCGATATAGTTAACATCATAAGCGAGAAATCAGTTACCATCAATAATTCGCAATAACATTATCCTAGTACGGGGCTGTCCCGAATCGACGTCTGTTTCTTTCCTCTCACAGACGATCCTCCAGTTGATTATTTCGGTTCTGGTGAGGTCATGGCTGGACGAATCTGCGTGGATAACTTCTCTCACGTCAACTCTGAACAGCCTATGTGCTCACTATTATTCGTCTCTAACTCGTGTCTTCAGTATTATTTATTTGTTTTTTATTTGTATTTGCAGAGATTGTCTTTTGTTCCTTGATTGTTTCTCAGTCGTTGTATGTTTTGCTGTAATTATGTGGTATTTTTTTGTTCTACTGTGTATAATTGCAAGTAAATGAATCTCAAGGTGGTAATGGTGACATATATTCATTGTACTTTGATAATGCATTTACTTTGGACTTTGTGCATTGCATGCTGTTCTGGTTTCCTCTCTTGAGGAAAACTATTGGTTTCCTTGATGTTGCAGAGCAGGATGACCATATTGATGGCGAGTTTGTTAATGAGCAGAGGTTGAATTGACTGCGATTATGCATGCTGAAATTCAGAAGAATGAGAGGGAACTTTCGAGAAACATACAGAATTGTGAAAGGGATAGACGAGATAGAGACAGTAATGTTCCTTCTTCTAAAATAAAACTAGAGGCCATAACGTCAATATTTGGAGGACATAAAAGGGAGTAGTGAATTTCTTATATTCTCTGTGCACGGAAGGAGTGGAAGCTAACTTATTAAAGACACCTTCAAGAAATATCCCAAGAAAATTGACGAAGGAAAGGCAGTTGATGCTGTCTACATGGACGTCAGCAAGCCCTTCGACAAGGGCCCGCATGGGTTGTTGTTCAAGAACGTTCAGTCGTATGGCATTCGCGGTGTGTTAGTGAAATGCATTACGGTTTGATTTTGCTGACTAAGCCAGAGAATGGTAGTAGATGCTGCCTCTCTGACTGGAGGCTTGTGACGAATGGGAGGATGCAGGAACTGGTACTGGCTTTGTTGTTGTTTGTAATAAATATCGATGATCTGGATTACAATCCGTTAAATATGATCAAACAATTTGTCGATGACACCAAGACTGGGGGCAAAGTGGACAGTAATAAAAGTTATCAAAGCTTACACTGTCATCGGGTACGGATGTAAACATACGAGATTGAATTTAATGCAGACAGGTATGAAGTGTTTGGGAGTGCAAACATGCCGAGAACTTGTTGAGTGAGCGGTGGGGCACTGCGAAGAATTGTGGAACGGAGGCATCTAGGAAATCAGATCCATAATTCCTTCACAAAGTATAGAGTGCTTTAACGAAAGCTTTTGATACACAAGCCTTCATAAATCAAAGTAAGGAAGTTGCGGTGCTGTGTTGAAGTTGTGTAAGACATTTGTGACGCCTAATGTAAGGTATTGTGTCCTGTGCAGGTCACATATCAGGAGGAAAGTTATCAGTAAGATTGAAAGAGTGTAGACAAAATTTACAAGCATGATGCCAGGAATTCAGGACGTCAGTTGTATGGAAAGTTGAATGTGTTCGAGCTTTATTCCCTAGAAGACAGGAGAAAAAGAAGAGATTTGATGCAGGCGATCCTCCAGACTCTATGGAAATATAGGGAAGAAAGACGGTAACGACATGTTCTCCCCTATATTTCCATGGAATCTGGAAGGATCTCAAGGATGCTGAAGAAAATTCCGATTAATATCACCCACAAATCGATAAGGAAGCACAAGTCACAGCTTATGATGGTCAAAGATGACTGACTCAAGTCGTCTGGCGTTTACAGGATTCGCGATGAATATGGAACAACATATATTGACCAGGTGGGTCGCATGGTGGAAACCTGCATCAAGGAGCACAGGAGGCGTATCGGCTTGAGTTACCCAGAGAAATCAGCCGTAGTGGAACATTATAATCGCAATGGCCATAGCATTGAGTTCGACGGCACAAAACGACTGTTCTGCGCAAATGTTTTTTTGGGACCGACTGTTAAAGGATGCCATTGATATAAAACTAGAAGAAGGAAAAAATAACAAAGCCGAACTTCGCGCTCCAATTAAGAACTGGAAGTCGATTTTAATGTGGGAGAGTTAAAACCTGATAGGACGAGGACTAACCAAACTGGAAGAGCTGATCACCAATGTATAATTACTGTTCTATCAGATTAGATATGTCCAGGCATCATGCCTAAAGACGATGACAGAGTTTGTCATCGATAAAGCAGTTTTAAGTGATACCTTTACCCCCTGTACCCGCTGGAAGGTTGAGAAGTTTATTCGACATAAAACTCTTATTAATATACTGTACTTATATTAATGCCATTATTAACAATGTCATTTATCTTAGTTGTCACTGATAATTTGTGACTTGGGTTACCCTTTTGATGTCTTTTTTTTTCTGTACACTCTTGATGCTATTGAAAGACCTCTCCAATTTTCGCTGTTCTTTCCCTGCAACATTTTTTTTTCAGTTAATCACTTAATACACCTTGACCTTCAGAGTTCCCTGGATGTGCTGTCCCTGTCCATCCTACATACAGGCATACGGTGATGCAGAACTCTCAGTCCTTCACGCTGACGTGACTCAACGTAGGTGTATCTGCAGGTACAGTGCCTGAAAAATGTATTCAGCCTCACAACAACTTTCACATTTAATGTCACATTTTCTAAGTTTAAATTATATTAAAGTAGGGGTTCTGAGCTAATCTACAAAACACTGTCCACCATGTCAAATCAAAAGAAAAAAAAATAACCTGTCAAATATTCAAACAAAGTTAAAACCGAAATCTTGATTCTTAAAAAGTATTCAAGATGCAAAAAAAAAACAATCCTTAAAAAGTAAACTTTCCTTAGGTGCAATATCCTGATTTAACTTAACAACTCACCTAATTTGATGATATTGAAAACTGGAGGATCTCCTGTTTTCAATGAATTCTGAATAATTAGTACACCTTTCTTTGGAAGGTCAAAAAGTTACGGTAGATATGCAACTGACCAAACCAAATTGAAGATAAAAAGCTTTCAAGACAAGTCAAGGAAATAATCATAGAGAAGCACAAATTTTTGAGGAAAGGTACAAGATCATCCCAAACGCACTGAACATACCTCAGAATTTACTGCAACCAAATGTAAGAAGAGTGGGAAAATATGAAGCATGAAATCACGCCAAGTTACCTAGGTCAGGCACCCCTCTAAACATAGTCACTGGAGAAGAATAGCACTTGTTAGTGAGGCTACTGTGACAGTAACAGTCACTCGGAGTGACTTGCAGAAGTCAGTGGCTGCAGCTGGAGATTATTTTTCTGGTTCCAAAATGTCTAAGTGTTTTCACAAATAGGGTTTTTGAGGAAGAATGGCAAGGTAGAACAGTTGGCTTAAAAAAAAAAAACTTATACTGTACCCTTGTTCATAAACACTTCATAAAACATCATTTAGAGGATACAGTAAAACTGGGTAATACGGTATGGTGGTTGGATGAGACTAAAGTGGAACTTCGTGGCCTAAATCTAAGGTTTGTTGGTGGTGTAAATCTAATACTGCACATCAGCAAGGTTATACCATGTCCACTGTAAGGTATAGTGGAGATAGCATCATGCTATGGAATGCACTCAAGTAATGGAAATCTAGTCGGGATTAATGCGAAGATGAATGCTGATAAATACAGAGAGATCTTTATAAAAATGCTCGAAAGCTTAAGCTGGGGAGGAAGTGTATCTTATAGCAGAACAACCCGAAGAGCATGGCCAAGTCAACCATGGAGTGGCTTCAAATGATGAAAATTGATGTCTTGCAATGGTCCAGTCAGAGACCTGACGGTAAATCAATCAAACATTTCTGGCAAGACCTCAGGAGTTTTGTCTGCCGGCGCTCCCCATCTAATCCAGCACAGTAAGGAAGGTAAGGAAGAATGGACAAGTCTTGCTTCACCAAGTTGTATAGTGCTAAGAAAAAACTTATCCAAAGTGATTACTGGCTCTAATATCTATGACAGGTGACTCAACTAGGTACTGAGCAAAGGTGTGTGAATACTTTCAAACTGCTAACATTCCAGTTATAATAATTTTTTTCAGGTTTTCATGCTTCAAAACTTTCCAGGATTTATATGCTGAAATTTGAAAACAGAGAGCATATGACTCGTAAATAAAGATACTGAATTAAATTGATCAAAATCCTTAGTTGTAATACTCATTTACATGAACAAAGGATTGGGGGCTGATTACTTTGTCAAGGTAGTAAAATTTCTCTCTATCCACAGATCCTGTCTATGATAGTGAAATTAATGACAGTGGCCTTGATTTCCAGACCAAACATATCCGTATTCCGAACTAACTTGAAACATCCTGCGTTCTCTGCTGACGAGTTCCAAAGTGCTCGTCCGTTTCCACTTTACCCCGCCTCCTGCCGAATATCCGGGGAGACAATTTATGTACTGGGACAGAAAGCTCTCCTGGACGCATGCAAAAATTCCATCTCTAATCGTTATACACAAAGGCAATCTGATTAAATCTTTTAATTTTTAAAAGTTTAAAATCTCCCAGCTCTGTTGTCAAACCAATGCCCTTTTATTTTTAATCTTCCCAATCCTGGGGAAACAACTAAGCCTCATATTATGCATGCCACTCGTGATCTTATATACATGTATCGAATCATTCATCGGTCTACATTCCAGGGCATATGCAAATTTCTTTTAATTAAGGCCCACGATTCCAGCAACAACCTGGTGAATCTGTCCTGCATTGTTTTATAATTTAATACGAACATTTCTATAAAGGAATGAAGACATATATAGAGAATACTGTCAGAAACATCTCAGCCACGTGTTACATAATTGCAACAAAATTCCTTATTCGTTTATTCACTCAGTGCCCTGACTGATAAAGGCTTTCGGCTAAACCAAATCTTCATCACGCTATCTACTTGTGACGCCGCTTTTATTGGACTATGCACTTGCACTCCTATGCCCCTCTGTTCCATAACACTCGCCAAGGCTCCAGCCTTTATAAATCGTCCACTGGTTTCATTGCCCGAAATGCTGTGCTTCATATTTATCTGGATTGAAGGCCATTTGCGATTCCTCAGCACACTCTGCTAAATGATCCCTTTGTAATTTTATATCACTACCTACACGATCTACACCCTGCTTGTTTTAGTATCATTTGCAAACTAAGTATGCCTTCTACTGTCACATCGAAACCATTCATAAAAAGCACAAACAACAAATTGAATTGAATGTAATTGACTTTATTTCTTGTATCCTTCACATGAGGAGTACGACCCTTTATGTCGCGTCTTCGTCTAAATGTGCAATGTGTAATTTATAGTAATTTGTAATGAGAAGAAGGATACTTATGTGAGAATTCTGTTCTTGGACTACAGTTCAGCATGTTGTAAGAGAGGGCTCCCTCATCTCTAACCCTCTGGCTCTCAATACAGGAGCCCCTCAGGGCTCCTTTACTCCCTGTATACCCATGACTGTACCGCCATTCACAGCTCCAATCTGCTAATTAAATTCGCCAACGACACTACATTGATTGGCCTAATCTCAAACAATAACAAGGTGGCCTACAGGGAGTAAGTCATCTCTCTGACACAGTGGTATCAATGAAAACAACCTCGCCCTTAAAGTCGCAAAAACAAAGGAGCTGGATGCCGAAAACAGGAGGAATTGAAATATAGAAACATAGAAAATAGGTGAAACAGTAGGCCATTCGGCCCCTCGAGCCTCCACCGCCATTCAGTATGATCATGGCTGATTATCCAACTCCGAACCCTATACCTGCCTTCTCTCCATACCCTCTGATCCCTTTAGTCACAAGGGCCATATCTAACTCCCTCTTAAATATAGCCAATGAACTGGCCTCAATTGTTTCATGTGGCAGAAAATTCCACGGATTCAACACTCTCTGTGTGAAGAAGTTTTTTTTTTTTCTCATCTCAGTCCTAAAAGTCATCCCCTTTATCCTGAAACTGTGATCCCTCGTTCTGGACTTCCCCAATATCGGGAACAATCTTCCTGCATCTAGCCTGTCCAATCCCTTTAGGATTTTATAAGTTTCAATAAGATCCCCCCTCAATCTTCTAAATTCCAGAGAGTATAAGCCTAGTCGATCCAATCTTTCATCGTATGAAAGTCCTGCCATCCCAGGAATCAATCTGGTGAACATTCTTTGTACTCCTTCTATGGCAATGATGTCTTTCCTCAGATTAGGGGACCAAAACTACACACAATACTCTAGGTGTGGTCTCACCAAGGCCTTGTACAACAGCAGTATTACCTCCCTGCTCCTGCACTCGAATCCTCTTGTTATGAATGCCAGCATACCATTCGCCTTTTTCACCGCTGCTGTACCTGCATGCCAACTTTCAATGACTGGTGTACAATGACACCCAGGTCTCGTTGCACCTCACCTTTTCCTAATCGGCCACCATTCAGATAATAAGTTTTCCTGTTCTTGCCACCAAAGTGGATAACCTCACATTTATCCACATTAAATTGTATCTGCAATGAATGTGCCCACTCACCTAACATATCCAAGACACCCTGCATCCTCTTATCATCCTCCTCACAGCTACCAGTACCGCTCAGCTTCGTTTCATCCGCAAACTTGGAGATGCTGCATTTAATTCCCTCGTCTAAGTCATTAATATATATTGCAAGCAACTGGGGTCCCAGCACTGAGCCTTGCGGTACCCCGCTAGTCACTGCTTGCCATTCTGAAAAGGTCCCGTTTATTTCCACTCTTTGCTTCCTGTCTGCCAACGAATTCTCTGTCCACATCAATACCATACCCCCAATACCGTGTGCTTTAAGTTTGCACAATAATCTCCTGTGTGGGACTTTGTCAAGGGCCTTTTGAAAATCCAAATATACCACATCTACTGGTTCTCCCCTATCCACTCTACCAGTTACATCATCAATAAATTATATGAGATTCATCAGACATGATTTTCCTTTCACAAATCCATGCTGACTTTGTCCAATGATTTCATCGCTTTCCAAATGTGGTGTTATCACATCTTCAATAACTAACTCTAGCATTTTCCCCACCACCGATGTCAGGCTTACCGGTCTACAATCCCCGGTTTCTCTCGCCCTCTTTTTTAAAAAGCGGGGTTACATTAGCCACCCTCCAATCCTCAGGAACTAATCCAGAATATGAAGAGTTTTGAAAAAAATATCATCAATGCATCCATTATTTCTTGGGCTACTTCCTTAAGCACTCTGGAATGCAGACCATTTGGCCCAAGGGATGTATCCGCCTTTAATCCCTTCAATTTACTTAACACCACTTCCCTACTAACATGCATTTCCCTCAGTTCCTCCATCTCATTAGACCCTCGGTCTCCTATTCTTTCCGGACAGGCTAACCCCTGTTGACATCAATAGATCTGGCGTTGAGAGGGTAAACAGCTTCCAATTTCTCGGCATCCACATCGCTGAGCACCTCACATGGTCTGTGCACACCACTTTCACATCAGACGGTTGAGGAAGTTTGGTATGGGCCCCCAAATCCTATGAGCTTTCTACAGGGGCACAATTGGGAGCGTTCTTACTGGCTGCACCGCTGCCTGGAATGGGAATGGTACTTCCCCTAATCGCAGGGCTCTTCAGAGATGAGGTCACACCTCGAGCACTGTGTACAATTTTGATTTCCGTATTTTTGGGGGGATATGAAGCACTGGAAAGAGTTCACAGAAAGGAGATTATGCTCGTTGCAGGATTGCTGAGTGTGAGCTATGCTGAAAGATTGAGAGAATTAATTCTATTTGCCCTTAGTTAACATAGAACGAAAGGAGGTATAATAGAAGTGTTCAGAATTATGAAAGATAGAGGCCAGCTGATACTTCAAAATTAATCAATCAACAAGGAGACTTGTTAAAAGGAGATTTCAGAGTAACATCAGGAAGCAATTCTTTCCAGAGTTGTTTGACAGGTACAGCATGAACCCCAAACTCTCAGACTGTTACAGAGATTGTAAGTTACAGAACGAACCCTACACCCACACAGTGTACCAGTGACTGACAGGTACAGAATGAACCCCACACTGTCACACTATACCAGAGACGGACAGGTACGGAATTAATCCTACATTCTCAGGCTGCTACAGAGACTGAGAGGTACAGAATGAAATCTATACTCACACAGTATACCAGTGACTGACAGGTACAGAATGAACCCCGCATTCTCACGCTGTAACGGAGACTCGGAGATACAGGAAGAACAAGACAAATCGTGGAATCTATGCTTCCGTGTCTGGCTGTTCTCCTGCTTGCTTGTCCTGCATCTATTTATCTGCCTATTTCGAGTACTGTTTTTATCATTTAACCTGTCCACCCATTCCTATGCAGATAGAAATAATTCTTCTCAATTTCTTTTGACCTTTGACAGATTTGAGATGCCCATTAAAGACTGTTATATCAGCATCATCACACACAAAATGCTGGCAGAAATCAGCGGAGTTCCCTGTGCTGTCTTGGATTTCCAGTATCTCAGATTTCTCGTGTTTGTCCATTAGCAAAGTGCTCCTTTGATCGTAACCTTGGTCTATCTATTGTATCCTTGTTCGAAACTGTGCTTGCGTGTTCTGTATTGTGTTGAATTTATTACTCACATCCTTCATTTACATGAAGAGTGCAAATCTTTAGGTTGCGTCTCCGTCTAAATGTACAATGTGCAATTTATAGTAACTTATAAAAAAATAGGATGCACAATAGGACAGTCACTATACGATAGAGATACAATTGTACAATTGTAAGTCTGTGTGTGTGTGTGTGTGTGTGTGTGTCCGTGTTAGTCTGTGTGTGTGTGTGTGTGTGTGTGTGTGTGTGTGTGTCCGTGTTAGTCTGTGTGCTGTGTGTGTGTGTGTCTGTGTGTCTGTGTCCGCGTGAGTCTGTGTGTGTGAGTCTGTGTGTGTGTGTGTGTGTGTGTGTGTGTGTGTGTATGTGTGTGTGTGTGTGTGTGTGTGTGTGTGTGTGTGTGTGTGTATGTGTGAGCAGGAAGAAGTGGAAGGACTGAAGGGCAGTCCAAAATGGGAAACTGCAGGGACAGAGGTAGGGATCGGTCAGTGTCGCTGGTCTCCGACAGAGATGAAAAACAGACAACAAAAAGCTGAAATTTGTAAATGTAGCAGCTTCGTGACAAAACTCAGTCTTTGAAATTAAATCTACTGGCCAATTTCCAACAGAAAGACTGCTGAGGTAATGCCAAATAATGTTGATGTACTTCTCTCCGATCGTCCCAATACTTACAGTAGAGAAAATGGTATTGAATTAAACTTTGTTCAAGTAACTGTAACTGAGCAAGTTAGTGAGGTGTATAACCGGATCTCTGGAGACAGATCCTCTGTATAAATCAGGGCCGCTTTGAATGCATCAGCTGTCTGCTAGAGCTGTGAATACAGGAGCAAAATAAATCACAGATTCGCACTGAAATGGCGTATCCTGTTATCTGGCGGATAGAAGACGTTTATTATCCTTTTATTTCAGCCTTTGGAATTCCCGGTAAGCCGCAGTGTCAGCTGCCGTAGGCGGATGAAGAAGTTTAATGCCAATGTTGTGATTGATTCTGCTGCTGGTTTAAACTGTAATATGCCATTCCCGGTATTCCGCATTTCAGGAATGGAATGGAAACACCGAGAATATAGATGTTGGGATTTGGATCTAAAATCAAACCACTGCAAGAATTCAGCGAATGGACCAATTTATGTGGGACTGAGCGGGTCAGGCAGCGTTCTTCCAGCGGCTTGTGATCAATAGTAGGATGTTAGTGTCTCTGTGTTTTTGCTCCTGCAGCAGCTGCACTGTATTTGCAAATATTGTGTTTATACAGGAGGTTGTACCAACAGATTATCTGCATTTCTATGTGAACGTTTTTCTGTGTGAGGCGCAACAATCAAAGCATTTACTTGCAGTAACACTTTAGCAAATGTGAGCGGTTCCGTGTTGTAGAACGAAACTATTCTGGACTTTTAATGAATGTCTGTGATATGACTGAATATAAAACAGTTGATGGACAACACAATGAAGTCGGTGCTGAGCCAATTAACACAACTGAAGTGGTGCTTCATAGTTATCCGTACTGTGAAATGTATTCTATTGCATCTACATCTGCTACCGTTAGAGACATCTGACTACGGCAATCAGTTTACTGCTGGACGTTGAATTCCTATGCCCTGCTTCCCTGTGAGGCATTTGGTGGGGGGCGTCATGTCTGTCTGTGAGGCTGTGTCAGACTGCGCTGTCTCTGTAGAAATCAGTCAATCTTCTGTTGTAAAATCAGTGACGTGGCAAATGCTGGAATAAGAAAGAAACATGGGGATGCTGGAAACACTAAGCCCCGAGCAGCCTGTATGGAAAGAGAAAACAGTTAACACTTGTGTCAGGGGTCTCTCTGAGAACAATTCCGAGGAGAGAAACTACAAATGTTTTTCCGCATATTCTGTTTTGCCTGGATAAGCATTTTATGTTTTGGTTCCGAACATCGGCTGTCCTGTCGCTGACAGTTATGGCCATGGAAGTTGATGATTGTCGAATAGAATTCAGCGTGAAGATTTATCCATTTCATCCAGACGAGACACAGAAGGCGCCGGTAGAAAATATTCCATCCAGTATTGACTCTGAGGAGGCAGTTACTCAGTTTTAGCTTTCCGCTGCCACTTCACATTCCGCTCATCAGTAAGAAATCCGTATTCAGATGATATTGAATTTATTTTACTGTGTAAACTCATTCTCTGTCCCGCCGCTCTGCGCCCTCTCTCGACTCTCCCACCGCTAAATGTAACAATAAAGTGGAAATATTACAGGATCCCCTCAAACTGCAGCATCGGCTTCTGCTCAGTATTTTCTCAACTTGCTGTTCCCTGTCTCTCTTCCAGCGAACTTGGTGGCGATTGTGATCCTGTCCCGGGGAAAGTGCGGTCTCTCCAAATGTGTCACTCGTTACCTGGTGGGAATGGCAGCGGCCGATCTCCTGGTCGTTATCTCCGATCCGCTGCTGGGGTGGACTGCTCTGATTTATTTTCCCCAATCATTCCTCTTCATCACTCCTGTGTGCAGTCTTGATGGATGGTTGATGTTTGCGAGCACTGCGGCCTCAGTCTGGCTGACTGTCGCTTTCACCGTCGATCGATTTGTGGCTATTTGCTGTGAGAAGCTGAAAACAAAATATTGCACCGAGAGAACGGCGGCTGTGGTTATCGGGACAGTGAGTGTGCTGGCCTCTTTCGAGACTCTTCCCCGGTACTTTGTATACGGACCAAGACAAATAATTGATGGTGTTCCCTGGTATTGTGTTCTTTCACCGAGCTTCACAAACTCTCCCTCGTGGGCGGCATTTGAGATACTTCACCTCATTTTAACCCCTTGTGCCCCATTATTTCTGATTTTACTGTTCAATATTCTGACTGTCAGGCGGATTCTAGCGGCCAGTCGAGCCCGCAGGAGGCTCCGGGGACAAAAGAGTGGAGAGAATGACAAGGACCGGGAGATGGAGAACCGACGCAAATCCATCGTTTTGCTCTTCAGCATCACCGGTAGTTTCATATTGTTGTGGGGAACAACGGTGGTATTTTCTATCTATAGACAGATTTCAATGAGTTTTGTATTTCCTTTCACCGATCCACGCTACATCACAGAAGTGACATCGGAAATGCTGCAGATTCTCAGTTCCTGCACCAACACTTGTATTTACGCCCTGACTCAGAGCAAATTCCGAGAGCAACTAGAAAATGCGGCAAAATACCCATTAAATCGGATTTTGACACTCATGAAACGTTAAAAATAAATGCTGAAGTGTGAAGCATTACAATTCAGCTGCCTTCATGCTTCCTTTTCTAACCCCCCACTTGTCAGTAAATGGAAACATTGTGATGAACGGAGTTACAAAACTAACACGACAGAATCTGCAGATGCTCGAATACAAATCAACACATATAAAATCAGATCGTGATGAAGGGTCTTGGCTCGAAACGTCGACTGCTCACTCTTCTCCTCACACAAACTCCTGGACGAACTCAGCAGACCAGGCAGCATCTGTGGAAAAGTGTACACTCTCGACATTTCGGACCGGGACCCTTCATCAGTGTCCTGTCAACTGTTTACTCTTTTCCATTTTGTGTGTTTTGCCTTAGAGTTACATAACAGCTGTTTACAGCTGATCTCGACGTCAGCATCGGCCTCACCATTCCAAAGAAATCCCCTTTGCACTTCAGATCCCAGCACGTTAAAATGAAGCTTCAGGCGGACCTGTTACTTCTGCTTCCCGATTCTGACTGTTCTTGGAGTATATTTTCGTCTGTATCAACCATTCCTGCTCTGGTCGTAACCCGTCCTTTCCTTCACCCTCGTTTTCCTTCTCTTTCTCGAGCTGTAGCTACTCCTTCTCTATTCCACCTTGAACTATCATCCTGTAAGAGAATTTTAACTGTTGTACAATTGAAGGCTAAGTACTGTTCCGTTCCGTTTTAGCCCTGTCATAGACAGAGAGAGAGAGAGAGAGAGAGAGAGAGAGAGAGAGAGAGAGAGAGAGAGAGAGAGAGAGAGAGAGAGAGAGAGAGAGAGAGAGAGAGAGAGAGCGCGAGGAGGGAGAGAGTGACAGAGGGGGAGGAGGGAGAGACACAGGGAGAGAGACAGAGAAGGAGCGCAAAGGAATGAGTGAGGACTGAGTGCGCAAAAGACAGAGAACGAATGAGACATCGCAAGAAATGGGACGCGAGGGGCACCAGGCTGACGACGCGCCAGTGAGGGCGAGGGAGAGTGCGCGAGCGAGGGTGAGTGTGAGGGAGAACGAGAGAAGACATCGAGAGGGAGAGAGGAAAAGACAGAGAGAGAGTGAGAGAGAGAGAGAGGGTGAGGGAGGGAGAAATAGAGAGAGAGGAAGTGAGGGAGAGAGAAAAGGTGAAATAGAGCGAGAGGGAGCAATAGAGAGCATGAGAAATAGAGAGAGAGAGTGATATTGAGAACGAAACAAACATCGCGAAGGAGTGAGTGCCAGCGCTGAGGGCACAAAGTAGAGAGCGAATGAGACATTGCGAGAAAGGGAGCGCAAGGGAGAGGGCGCTCGAAAGAGTACATGAGGAAAAGGGCGTGTGGGGCAGGGCGGCGCAAGTGAGAAGGAGTGAGGAGGGGGGTCTGAAGGGGAAGACGCGACGGAGAAGGCGTCAGGAAGATGACGCGAGAGTGAGGGCGATGGAGAGGGTGTGAGAGAGGGTGAGCAAGAGGGAGGGGGACAAGGAGACGTAGTGAGCTGGAGAGGGTGAGAGAGACAGAACGAGAAAAGGAGAGAGAACAGGCTGCGTGAAATTGTCTGATCTTTACCGTCCTTTAAAACTGAGATCGGATTCTTTAGAAGATGATTAATATTATTTTGGTGTCTGTACTGCTACTACAATTGACATTTGGTTTTTGATTTCTGTATTAAAATCGTGCGCATTCTAATAAAGTGTTTGTTTGAACACGTGTGCAGTGTCTCCTTTGTTTGCAAACACATGTGTAAATACCCCGAGTTGAATCCAAAAAGAACAGTGAATGTATTTTAAAGCAATTTTCATTACAAAAGAGGCTATCAGATAAGCACATGAATATACAGGACATGAAAATATTGTCCACATAACTACCACATTCTGTGCTGAAAATATTGACCCTCATGTCCCTTTACACCTTTCTCCATTCACCTTCATTCTCCGTCCTGTTATTTTCAATTACACGGTGCTTGGGAAAGCGATCGTCTATTCACTCTATCTATGTCCCTCATGACTTTATGTCCTATTCAAATACTCTTGTACTCCAGGGGGAAAAAGTCCCACGTTGGACATAAATAGACATGAAATGATATGAATCACATGTAGTAAGCTCTTCAAGGATAACGTGTGACACACTGCCTCAGGGGGTAATGCAGGCAGGTATTTAAGGTCCATCTGGATAAACAATTTGAATCACCATAGCATGGTAAGAGACAGACTAAGTGCGATATTAGTGGAGACAGATTCTCAATGCTCCGTACAGACAAAGTCCCTGTAACAAAGCCAATATATATAGACAAAGCCGAGGTCCCTGTGACTCTGCCTTACAGGTAGACACAGTTGTGTAGAAGCCTTGTGCCCTGCTTGCCTTCATCAGCCAAAGAAAGGACTTGAATGTCATAGAAACATAGAAAACCTACAGCAAGATACAGGACCCTCGGCCCACAAATTTGTGCTGAACATGTCCTTACCTTAGAAATTACTGGGCTCACCCATAGCCCTCTATTTTTCTAAGCTCCATGTACCTATCCAAGGTCTCTTAAAAGACCCTAGCACATCCGCCTTCACCACCGTTACCGGCAGTGGTGTCACGTTAGAGTTGTAAAACACTGTATTCGGGCCAGGCGGTGTGAAGGATTTTGGCGAAGTGGGTCGAGCAAATATCTTTGCGAGACTATAGAATTCTTTGTCTGTATTGCTTAATGCCTGGATTAGCAAAGAATAGTGGCATTGTCCTCTAGCCTACTGCGGTACACCACGAGGGTATGTGAATTAGTTCTGGAAGGGAATTCTGAATAAAGGCTTAAAATATCTTAGTTGTTAACACCTGCACATTTCCTGAATTAGCAAATTCTCCAGTGCTTATCTTAGTGCAGAACAGTGCACTGAGATGGAGACAGTAAAAGTCATAAATTGCAGAGAGGATCCTGTGTGCTGTCAAGATTCTGACAATTAAACCGTGTGGATGGTTTTCCTTCACCTGTGTCGTAATAACTTATTAAAGAAATGATACTTTGTATTTTAATAACTTATTAGATCTAAGGATTTAATGAACCTTCTTCATGTCATAAATAATGAGTCACCATTCGGTCCATATTTTCAGCACGCTTGCAATGACCACTGACCTACCTTACTTTCAAGTTGTTCTGACAACCTATCTCTCTGCGTAGAAAGGAGACTGTTGTTCGTGGGGAGCGTCTGACCGTGAGCCGCTCTGAGTCTCGGAAGACAAAACCACTAGGAAGGCCCGGTGCAGACGAGGGGCCCGCCCGGCCGGTACCATCCCTGGGCTCCTCAAGAGGGGCATGGCGGTAGATGGAAGATGGAGTCTGAGACATATAGGGAGTCCAGTGAATAAAATGAAACGATCAGCCATGATTGAATGGCGCAGCTTATTTGGTGGTCTAGATGGCCTACTTCTCCTCCTCTGGCTTTTGGTCTTGTGGATTAGTCTAATTTAGTTTTAAAAAAAAAAGAACAAAACAACTGGGACTTAGAAGTTTGAGATACATTCACGCCAGAAAAGTGTAAGGGGCTTATATTGTCATTGAAAACTAATTAAACCTGTTTACATGTTAACCTGAAATTGACAGGTCAGAAATGGATAGTAACGAAAACAAATGCGCCAAATCTATTGGCGCTGTTGCGAAGAGAAGAGACACAACCTCGAGGCCTGTCGATCCTCCGACAAAGGCACAGATGAATAAACACACTGTGAAGACGGTGAAGATCTGGAATTTGAACAACTTCCGGATGAGCGCCTACTGTATCCGGACTCTCCAGTGGACAACATTTTACGGAAAACTGGAGACAGTAGGTTTCTGATTGCCTTTCTGGCGATTTATACGGATAGATCTCGGGGGACCTGGCCTTGGAGGCTCTTTTTATTTAAAGAAAATTCGTTACTGGATAGGTGAGACCAAAAGAAGGGACGTGTATCCGAATTCGGGTTTGAAATACATGATGTGATGTTTTAAAACCCGGGAAGAAGTGACCAACAGGCAACAACCACGAAAACCTAAACCTAAGATGGAGGAAGAAAGTACAAAGAATTGGAAGTAGGCTCTCCATCCCCTGCCCCTCTTTCATCCCCTGCGGGTATTTATCATAAAATCCTAGATGACGGGCTGCCGGAAAACCGGAATATGGAAATAGTAATGTAATAGTTGCCACGTCGGCCGAATCACATTGAACCCAGCAGTTGCAAGGACAAGTATAACTGTCACAGTCCCATTCCTGGAAACATCTTTGCCCATATGAATAGGTTTCTCCATTCTGTGCCTCGAGCACAGACAGCTTTCTGCTCCCATGGAACAAGAACGGTCCCAACCTGTGGACATTCCGCACAATGTAGGGTGCAAACGCGGTTACAGGTCAGCAGAGTGCAGTTTCAATCAAATTCATGATGGATATCAGAAAATAGCAGAAGAAAGCCGAGGCTCATGCCGGAGAGCGTAAGATGATGTGGTTAAAGAGCCATTTTTTTTTTTTAGCCCTGAATGCAGAGCCGCCAAAACACAGCTAAACCCTGTCAGATAAATTACCTCCTGGAAGGAGACTACTCGGTAACCAATGTATCCCTGGGAATAAAGCCTCCCTCTAAGAATAAATATCTGGTCCGGTGAAACGTTTAAAAGCGGAAATTCCGGGCGCCTTTTCAATTGGTGTAACCCATTTTGGTCCCGATACTGGAGTAATAATGACAGATACTCTTAAGACTGTCTTAGTTTAGGACCACTTGCACAACTATTTGCACAATGTTCTTCAGCAAGACGTTAAGTTAGGAAGGGTGTAAAAGAGGGGGAGTTGGACTACTAATCATGGCCAATATCACAGCTGCACTCAGGAGTGATATAAGCCCATGTCGGATCTGTTTGGGCACTTCAGACGGGGCTTGGAACTCCAGGACATTGATCGTACTATCACTACTCTGAAAGGGGTCAATTTGGTGATCCTGTTAACATGGTTTTTCAAGTTATGCAGAGTAATCGGCAGCTCCTCAAGCCATTTCAATCCCGCCGCTTGGCATACTTTGGCCAGACTGTCTTTAAGTACTGCATTCATCTTCTCCACTATTGCCGATTATTCTAGACACACGTCACCCCCAGGTGAATTCCAGGGTTTGGTCCAATGCTTTAGTTAATTTCCCCTTAAAGTACGTTCCTCCATCACTAATAGCTTTACAAGGAATCCCAGATCGGAGAATGATCTCTTTCATCAGTAATTTATCTACAGTCCCGGTGTCATTTTTTTTCGGATGGGAAAGGCCTCCATCCATTTCGAAAGCAGATCCATTATTGTTAACAGATATTTATATCCGCCACTTGCTGACATATGTGCAAAGTCTATATAGTGAACGTGTGATTCATAAATGGTATAGATATTCTCAGTTTCACCTCAGCTAAGAACCAGGCTCTAGTGAGAGCAAATAACTCAACTGCTTGTGCTGATGTTCCTAAAGGGGTGGTGGGGGGGGGGGGATCCCACCTCCAAACCTCATGAAGAGTCACCACAAAATCCTCAACCCATGAGTCAAAATGATTAAGTATACACGATGAACCATCAGTAAAAGTAATCACAACTTGTTTATTTAAAGGGGTAGAAATGAATACAAGACCAGGGAGGTAGTAGCTTCTACAGGTAACACACAATCCTGCCGTGAATAGTAACCAGTTTGGCCAAATTAAGGGCGGGTGCTCTGTTAAACTCAAATTTAGCTTTGATAATAGCAAACATTGTTCGTCTTTCTGCCGTAAAATGTTGTGTAGCAGCTGAATTGAGGAGTGGCATTACTGCGTGAGAAGTCAGCACTGTGCAGCGATGGTCCAATATTACAGGCGCTGCTTTTTCGACCATCACGACTGTCGCTGCCACAGTTCATGTGCAGCCAGGCAGGCTCTGAACCACGGGTTGTAATTGAGTGGAATCCTATGCGACCGGTCTTTTCAATTGACCGTGTTCCTGAGTCCAGCACGGCGCTCGCAGACTCCTCCTTTTCATTATTACATAACCGGAAGGATTTAGAGTAGTCGGGAATGCCCAAGGCCGGTGGGTGCAGCAATTTCTTCCTTAGAACCTGCTCTGCCTGTTGCATTTCTGGGCTCCATTGGAGTTGGGACGGTGCGTCCTGTAGCATTCCTGCCTGGAGCACAATATCACAGGTTCTGTATTGAAGAACCCGGAGTCGATAATAACCTGTCATTCCGAGGAATGCACCTGTTTTTTTAATTTTTTTGGTTTAGGAGATTGTGCGATGACAAGACAAGACCAACACGAATGAACACCAGACAGTACCAATCTAGGTCCGGTGAGGGAACTAGACGGAAGTGTAGGCGGGGGCTGCAGACGAAGGCTAGAGGCGAGAGGAGCAGAGAAGGGATTCAGACAAGGAGAGAGGACAGAAATTACAGACCGGGGCCAGGTCTAGGACTTGACTGAGAACTGGGAAGCCGCCAGGGCCAGAACTTGACTTGGTGCTTGAATGCCGTCAAGGGCAGGACTTAAGTTGGTGCTTGGATGCCGCCAGAACCAGGACTTAACTTGGTGCTTGAATGCCGCCAGGACCAGAACTTGACATAGTGCTTGAATGCCGCCAGGGCCAGGACGTGACTTGGTGCTTGAATGCACCCAGGGCCAGGACATGGCTTGGTACTTGATTGCCGCCAAGGTCAGGACTTGACATGCTGCTTGAATGCCGCCAGGATCAGGACCTGGCTTAGTGCTTGAATGCCGCCAGGGCCAAGGCTTGATTTGGTGCTTGAATGCCGCCAGGGACAGGACTTGACTTGGGGCTATAATACCGCGAGGGACAGGACTTGACTTATTTGCTAGAATGCCTCCAGGGACAGGACTTGACTTATTTGCTAGAATGCCTCCAGGGACAGGACTTGACTTGGTGCTTGAATGCCGCAAGGTGCAGGACGTGACTTGGTGTCCGAATGCCACAAGGTCCAGAACGTGACTTGGTGCTCGAATGCCGCAAGAGCCAGAACGCGACTTGGTGCTCGAATGCCGCCAGGGCTAGTCTTGACTTGGTCCTTCAATGCCGCAGGGCCAGGGCTTGACTTGGTGCTTGAATGCCGCCAGACCCAGGACTTGACTTGGTGCTTGAATGCCACTAGACACAGGACTTAACTTGGTGCTTGAATGTCACCAGAGCCAGGACTTGACTTGGTGCTACAATGAGGCCAGGGTCAGGACTTGACTTGGTGCTTGAATGCCACCAGGACCAGGGCTTGGCTTGGTGCTTGAATGCCGCAAAGTCCAGGAATTGACTTGGTGGTTGAATGTCGCAAGGTCCAGAACGTGACTTGGTGTTCGAATGCCGCAAGGCCCAGGACTTGACTTCGTGCTGTGAATGCCGCTAGGGCAAGTCTTGACTTGGTGCTTGAATGCCGCCAGACCCAGGACTTGACTTGGTGCTTGAATGCCGCCAGGGCCAGTATGTGACTTGGTGCTTGAATGCCGCAAGGGACAGGACGTGACTTGATGCTTGAATGCCGCCAGGGCCAGTACGTGACTTGGTGTTTGATGCCACAAGGGAAAGGACGTGACTTGGTGCTCGAATGCCGCCAGGGCAAGGACTTTGCTTGGTGTTTGATTGCCACCAGGGTCAGGACTTGTCTTGGTACTTGAATGCCGCCAGAGCCAGGACTTGGTACCTGAATTCCGCCAGGACCAGGACTTGACTTGGTACTTGAATGCCCCCGGGTCACACTTGACTTTGTGCTAGAATGCCACCATGGACAGGATTTGACTATGTGGTAGAATGCCGCCGGAGCCAGGACTGGACATGGAGCTTCCGGGTAGTGGCGAGCTCTCGAGTCGGCCCAGGAAGAGTAGTCAGCTGTTCTTGATTCCCTCCGGCGGGTTAACTGAATGACCCACCTCGGTGAGGAAACTTTGCAGGCTCGCTTTGGCGAAGTAACTGGACAGGGTTGCTCCGGTGAGGAGAGGCGAATTACTGGCACTCGCTTCGGCAGAGACTAGGTTTGCTCCGGCCAGATGACATCGGCACACCGTAATTTGTATGACTTTGCAGACGCTCCTGCGCCGAACGGCTGAAAGCCAGAGACTATAAACTACCGGTTCAGCCGAGCGTTAATTTCCTCTAATCATCAAAGTTGAGGGACACGGGAAAACAGGGAATCAACGGTCCGGATCGTAACATAAACAAGGTAAATTTAAAGGGACCCCGATCCGGACCATGACACCAGACCATCATCGAGTAGCTTTAGAAAACCTTCGAGCAGGATATTGGTTCCCCTCCAGTTCAGATGCAACGCTTCCCTTTAGCACAGGTCATACCTTCCCTAGCAAAATAATCCAATGATTCAAAAATTTGAAACCCTGTGAAACTGCATCATCTCCTCAGCCACTCATTTATCTGTTCGATCATTCCATTCCTACCTGCACTACCCTGTGGCACTGGGATTAATCCGGAGATTACCACCCTTCTCTTCAGGCTCTTTCCGAACTCAGTGTGTGAGGCCTCTTCCCGTTTTTTGACAATGGCATTGGTGCCAATTTGCGCAGACTCTTCAAACTTCCCCTTGACAACATCCTACAGCTGCACCTGTCCACCCTGGACCATAGCAATGGGAAGGAAACACACCATCCTGGTGTCTCCTTTGGGCCCCAGTATCACCTATCTGTCCCCCTAAATGCTGAGTCTCAGATAACAGGTCACAGGCCAGGTGTTAGAGGGTTGGAATAATAAATGCCTACACTGCTTTCCACCCATAGACCAAAGACGTGATCCTGAGACTGAGCCCGCGTTCACGGTTAGAATACAAAGTTCGCTCTTGGATGAGGAGCTCCAGAGCCAGTGATGGATTCCGCGAGCATCTCACACCGACCCTGGTACCAGTGGAGTTGCTCCACGGTAGCTGGGTGGGAAGGCTTTACTGAAAACGCAATTACACACACACAACGCGGTTCTGGCATTGTGTCCTGTCCTGGTTCTAGGGAGGATCTCTCAGTGGAACTGGAATTATACTGTATTCCTGATCAGTCCTCTGGGAACAACACCTTGGTGTGGAGAGTTCTTAGGGAATATGTTGCATTGGCACTAGGTGCTCAGCTCTCCCACGGAACATGTACAAATGACCAGAACTCACCGCTTTGCTGATCTCAGTGTCTTTTTCCCCACGGTCACTGGGACGCGCAGCATGTGCCATCTTGTTGTACAATATTTCACAACTTGGTCACTATGCAACCGCCATCTTATGCATGGCAATGGGCAGAGGCTAAATTGCATTCTCATCTTCCCCGTGATCATCGGATCAAATATTGACATACCATTCCTCGTAAGATATGAATGAATTTTCAATTAGTATTCGTATTGTGTGACGTTGTTTCTCTCGGAGTGGAGGAAAGTAAAAGTCATACCTGAGATTTTTGGAAGTCATGAACGTCACAGACAGATAGACACAGGAATATTTTCCATTTAAATCTGGAATGTACATATCTATGCCCAAATGAGGCGATGCATGCAGAGAGGCTAACAAAGGACGAGGAAACTCATCAATGGTGGAATATGGAGAGCCACAGAGGACCAGAGGGACCCAGGAAAACATGTAGACAGATCTCAGAAGATAGAGGCTTAGTTCGGTAGGTCATTTAACAGACGGACACAGATTTGTCTTTGATGGGTAAAGGTAATGAATGCCAGAGCGGAGAGCTCTGTTTGAACTACAGAAACACAGATCTGTCTAAAACCTGGAGCATATAGGACCACAGAGACATAGAGACACATCGACATTAAAATTAGTAGGAGGATTCCCCACTTTAATCTACATTCTATTACTGAAAGGGATATGGAATTGATCTGTATTCACAGTCTGCAAGTTCTTTTTTTTTCAATGTACCTCAGTAAATTGTCTCTTTACTCATGGTCACTGGAATAATTAGGTAGACTCCAATAGTGTAAATTAATGATCAGTTTATGCAAATACATTGTGAGTTGATTGTCCCTTTCCGACTCATACAAAATAACTACCTTCACTGAAATTGGTACCGTCTATACTAAATATGAATATCAACTACAGGTAGCTTAATATATTTGTGAAAATTGTATTTTTATTAAAGAAATGCAGATAATTGGATATGACGATTCAATGCGAGAATCATGGAACAACTTACAAAAACAATTTGAATTATGAACCCCACACACTCACATTGTACCAGAGACTGACAGGTACAGAATGAACCCCACACTCTCGCACGGTACCAAAGACTACAGCTACAGAATAAACCGGACACTCTCACTGTACCAGAGTCTGACATGTACAGAATGAACTCGGCACTCTCACACTGTAGCAGTGACTGACAGACGCAAAAGTAATTAGAAGCTGACACGCTTTAACAGAGACAAGAAGATAGAGGATTAACTTCACAATCCTGCAGTCTACGAATCTGTCTCTGTATGTCTGCCTGAATTTCCATGTATCTGTTTGCTCTTCTGCTTGTCTGACTCTCTCTCCTTCAAACATTTTACCTTATGCTTGTCGTTCTCTCGTTTTCTCGTTGTTTTCCAACAATTTGTATGTATTCATCTCCCAATTTCGTGTACTATTTTTATATTTAATCGATCTACCTATTCCTTTGCAGATTAAAACGTTTCCTTTCAATTTTCCTTTAACCTCTGGCAGATTAGAGATGCCATAAACCGCTATTGCATCAGCAACATCGCACACAAAATACCGGAGGAGCTCAGCAGAGTTCGCGTGTGTTGGCTTGGTTATCCTGCTCGTACAGATTTTCTAGTGTTTCTACATTATAAATGTGGACATTCATCTGACTATTTCCATCCTTTGGTCTCTGTATGACATTTCTGTATCATTCAAGAGGTTTTGTCTGTGTGTGTGTGTCTGTGTGTCTGTGTGTGTGTGTCTGTGCGTGTGTGTGTGTGTGTGTGTGTGTGTGTGTGTGTGTGTGATTGCGCGCGCATGGTTGTGGGGCTAGGATGGAGTTGACGGACTGAAGGGCAGTTCAATATTGACAACTGCTGTGGCAGAAGGTCGTGGTCGGTGAACTCTGTTTGCTAATGAACAATTAGCCAGCACAACCGTGAAATCCGAAAATCTGGCTGCTCCGTGACGAAGTTCGGTCTTTGTAATCAAAGTTCCCGCAGTTCTTCCACCGAATTAGTGACTGCTGAGGTAATGGCAAGGAATTTTGATATATTTGTCACCTGCAGATATTCTGTTGTTTGTGATTTATATCAGAGACAATGGCATTAAAGGAACGTTGTTTGTTCCAGTGACTATAACTGAGAAAGTTAGTTAGGGGTTTCACAGTATCTCTCGAGAGAGTTCGTTTATATAAATCAGGGGCGCCTTGAATACATCAGCTGTCTGCCGGAGCTGTGTATTCAGGAGCAACAGAAATCACAGATACTCACTGAAATGCTGTATCCATTCATCTGGCGGATAGAAGACGATTACTATCCTTTTACTTCAGCCTTCAGCCTTTGGGATTCCCTGTAAGTCGTAGGGACAGCGGCCGTTGGTGGGGCTTGTCCTGTCGCTGGTTTCCACTGTCACCTGCACAGTCCCCGGATTCCACTTTTCAGGAATGGTGTGGAAACAATGGGCAGGTGGATTCTTGCATCTAGATCTAAAACAAACCGTTGCAGGAATTCAACGAATCCGCCAACTTCTGTGGGACGGAGAATGTCAGACAGGGTTGTTCCAGCCGTTTGTGATCAATAATGGGATGGTCGGGTCTCTGTGCTTTTGGTCTTGTAGCAGCTGCACTGCATTTGCAAATATTGTATTTGTACAGCCCGCCGATATTCTACCAATTGATCGTCTGCATGTGTATGCGAAAGATTGTCTGAGTGAAGTACAACAATTAAACCATCGGCTGGTAGCAACACTTTAGCAAATGTGCGGAGTTCCCTATTGTAAAATGAAACTGTTGTGGAGTTTGATAAAATGTGTGCGATGTAAAGCAGTTAATGGACAAAACAATGAAGTCGTTGTTGAGTCAATTTACACAAGCGACGCGGAGCTTCAAGTTGTCAATACTGTGAAATATATGCTATTATATCAGCACCTGACACGGTTAATTACGGCCTCGAGTTTGCTGCTGGGCGTTGAATTCCTCTCCCCTGCTTCCCTGTGATGGATTCAGAGGGAGGTGTTATGTCTGTCTGTGATGTTGTGTCAGACTGCACTGTACCTGTTGCAATCAGTCAATGTTCTGTTGTAAAGTCAGGGAGGTGCCAAATGCTGGAATGGGAAACAAATTCGGGGAATGCTGGAAATCCCAAGCGGCAGACAGCTTGTATTGAAAGAAAAAAACAGTTAACATCCGTGTCAGGGGTCTCTCTGAGGACAGTTCTGTTTTTCCCCATACTGTGTTCTGTTTTGTATGGATAAGTATTTCCTGCATTTCCTGTTTTGGTTCCACACTTCAGCTGTTCTGTCGCTGACGGGGATCGACATGGAAGATGATAATTGTCTAATGGAAGAATTCCGCCATCAAAGTCCGGATTGATTTATTTCATCCAGATGAGATGCGAAAGACGCTAGTAGAAAAGAAATTCTATACATTATTGACTCTGATGACGTTTTAGCTTTCCGCTACCACTTCATATACCGTTCAGCAGTAAGGAATCTGTATGCAGATCATATTGACTTTATCTTGCGGTGTAAGCTCATTCTCTGTTTCCGCCAGCTCTGCGCTCTCTCTCGACCCTTTAACCAATAAATGAAACAATAAAGGGGAAATCAGAAGGACGAAGAGGTGGTTGAGCCAGAATTGGTTGTTCCCTCTGTCAGTTAATTTCCCTGTTATTCTCGATGACCTGTTTATTATAATCCATGGTCTGGCTTTTGGTAAATTATTCTACGCAGGCAGGCATTTGACCAACCTGACATATATCCTACAACTGTTCGCATATATGTTGTTAGGAATGAATTTATGATCCAACACGTGTATCAATGGTGTAACTCAGAGAATGCTGTGAAAACAGTTGAAGTCGGCTCTTGTGTAGATTTGATTACTTTACATGCCCATCAGCTCCCTGGGCCTTTCTTCCATGGCCTTCTGTCCTTTCCAATCAAATCACTCCTTCTTCAGCACTTTATCCCTTTACCAATAGTCTTCCAAGTTATTGACTTCAGTCCCCTCTAGGTTCCACCTATCACCTATCAGCGTGTACATCTTCCTCCCCTCCACCACCTAACCCTGACTTCTACTCTCTTCTTTTACTGTCTTTGTGAAGGGTATAGGCCGAAATGTCGACCGTTTCCTCGTTTCCATGGATGCTGCCTGGCCTGCTGAGTTCCCCCAGCATTGCATGTATTATTTTGATTTCAAGCATCTGGAGACTTTCTTTTGTTTGTGATTTGGTCCTGATCACGGTGAGACCCCTGTCTCCCATCAGCTCTTTACTCCTGTCAAACACGGACACAGGGGCAGTTTCCAGCGGCCAATGGACGCAGCATCCAGTGCGACTTTGGTATATTGAAGGAAACCGGTTCAATCACTTTTGATTCTCACCATTCAACAGTTGACCTCGTTGACTGCTGTCCGCGATGTTCAATGTCACAGCGCAGCAGTTTCCTGGCGAGTTTCTCAGACCGTCAGCCTGAGTCCACTGCCTCACATGCTACCTGATACTGGGAATTTCATTGTCAGACGAGACTATGAAACCCCAGCAGTGAGATAGAAAGCACGGAACGAAAGATAGGGCAAAATCACAAGTTGATACTGTGCTTTCAGAGCTCGCTAGGACTGATGTTGTTGAATGAGGATGTGAAATCAGGAATGATCCATGTCCTACCATAGCAGTGTCCCGGCAGGCAGGACTCACTTAACGATACCGGATGTGAACTGTTACGGGAGCAATTAAGTGAAAGCACAGTGCACCAGCGATCAGGGTAGAGGAGCCTCACCACAGCTCTGATTTGTTGTGGAATCGGGCAAGCAGAGTCATGGGCTTTATAGACAGACGCATTAGAAAACAGGTGAACGAAGTCCGGTGCATATAGCTCAGGCCACAGACTCCAGTGGTGGTGTTAGGGGTGGGAGAGGGGGTGTAGATCAGAGCCGATTGTGTTGTGCCGGAAATCGAGGAAAAAGCTGCAGGCAATGAAAATGATAACCAAAACTGACGATGATGGAAGCATACAGAGAGAAAAAAAGAGGCATTGTTAACTACTCCACATAAAAAGCTGATTGTCGAAGGTGCCGGCTAATCTATTTAATATACTCAGTATTTTCTGAATGTTTTGGAGTATTGTATTCATGCTTCAGCAAAGATGGGAATTTCACAAGGGGGGCGCTGGGAGAGGACCCAAATGCAAGACACAAACACATCTTCTGAGGTTAACTAAATTGTGTTTATTGCTCGTTACAAGGACAACAAAGCAGAAGCGGGAATAGCCTATGGGACAAGGAATCAGGCCCTGGACTAGACTGGGACTCAGGATCTGGTCTTCAACTCGGAACACGGTCCTCGGAGCCAGGACTCGGAACACGGACCTCGAAGCCAGGACTTGATACTTGACACCCCCAGAACTAGGGCTTGATATTTGAAACCCCCAGAGCCAGGACTTGATACTTGAAACCCCCAGAGCCAGGACTTGATATTTGAAACCCCCAGAGCCAGGATTTGATACTTGAAACCCCCAGAGCCAGGACTTGATATTTGAAACCCCCAGAGCCAGGATTTGATACTTGAAACCCCCAGAGCCAGGACTTGATACTTGAAACCTACAGAGCCAGGACTTGATACTTGAAATCCCCAGAGCCAGGACTTGATACTTGAAACCCCCAGAGCCAGGATTTGATACTTGAAACCCCCAGAGCCAGGACTTGATACTTGAAATCCCCAGAGCCAGGACTTGATACTTGAAACCCCCAGAGCCAGGACTTGATACTTGAAACCTCCAGAGCCAGGACTTGATACTTGAAACCCCCTGAGCCAGGACTTGATACTTGAAACCCCCAGAGCCAGGACTTGATACTTGAAATCCCCAGAGCCAGGACTTGATACTTGAAACCCCCAGAGCCGGACTTGATACTTGAAACCCCCAGAGCCAGGACTTGATACTTGAAACCTCGGAGCCAGGGACTCTTCTTATTCACAGGACAGACTTAGACATAGACATAAAACATTGATTCGTGAATCCTTCTCAGAATCAGGATGGAGTCGGGACTCTTCTTATTCCTTGCACAGACTCTGAGACAGGACATGTAACAGTGAGCCGGGTATCCTGTTTAGACACAGACGGAGTCAGGACTCTTCTTGACACAGGGTCAGGACTCTTCGAGGGTACAGGGTCTGGACCCCTTTTAGACGCATGACAGGTAAACAGAGACCACACTACGATAGACAGTACTATATCTGGGCACAAGTACGCTGCAAGCAGCGGCGAGCTCTTGACTCACGCCGGCGGGTTAACTTTTACTGACCCACTCTGGCAAGGGAAGGCGGCTTGCAGGCACTTGCTTCGGGAGGTGACTAGGCTTGCTCCGGCAAGAAATTCAGTTGGCTCCGGCCAGACGTCATTGGCTCGCACTACCTTCGGTGACCTCGTTAACGTTGTCTCGCCGAACGGCTGAAAGCCGGAGACTTACAAACTGCCGCTGAAGCCGAGACTAAATTGCCTCTAATCACCAAGCCCGAGGGACACGAGAAACCTAGGAACCAAAGGGAAACAGGGAGTCAACGGTCCGGATCGTAACACAAACAAAGTAAATTTAAAGGAAACCCGATCCGGACCATGACAAGGAAGGCGTTAGAGAGTGAGCAGAAAAGGGCGACTCGAATAATTGTACCAGGTAATATTTTCGATCATTGAAACCGAGTTTGTTCGGCATGGAACCGAACCGGTTGCGAGGGAATCGGATGAATATCAAATGTAATAGTAGCCGCTGAAATATTACGCGAACACTTATTTTGAACCTGGAAATAAAAGGAAAGTTGTTAATGAAATAGCTGAAGATGGTTGAGACCAAGAGGCAGCTGTGAGGAATTTCTATAGAGATGTCCTGGCCTGGGGCGATCAACGGATGAGAAAAAAACAACTGCTTTCCAATTTGGGGGAGATGAATGCCGCCATTAGAGTACCTCCCTGTGGTCCCCGGTGACTGTCGTTTTATCTAAGGAAGATTGGGCAGAGATTGACAATATCATTGACCGATGGGATAACAATAAGGAGATATGGAATGTATGTGAATTTTCGGGATGTGATAACAATCCATGCGCCAGGTTGGATTCAGAGAGGGTGATGGATGTTAATGGATCGGCAGGTGACTGAAGATGAGATCCAAACCTACTTCACAATCACTGCTGTGGCTAAACTAACCTTTTGTATAGTTCCTCATATAAACCTGTCCAATTATTTTTAAATTCTTTTCTCAGCTCTGCACTGTTCGTAAGTTGTTCGTAAGCTCACTTAGACAGGTCACTGACGTCTATTGTGAATCGTGTTTTCCTTCCTTACCCAAAGAACAGGTACCTGCCATCTTGAAGAAAAAAAATGCTGTATTTCCAGTCTGACAATCCATTCTCAATTTATTTCAGCACAATTTCACCACTATTTGATGCTCATCGTCTTTAGAATGTAAGTGAACATAGTAAATAACTTCTAGTGGTCCAAACACTTACCTACTTGCTCGCTATTTTCCTTAATACATTCTTCTTCCTGCACTGCACCTGGTGTGTTGTTCGCCACCAATGACTTCATCCAGATCATTATCATGTAACGTGAAAATAAATTATTTCATCATGGACTCCTTCAGAAAACAACCAGTCACCAGCAGCGAACTAGAAAAGGCGTTTTATTCCCACCCTTGTCCTCCTGCGAACCAGCTAAATTTATACTAATGCGAGTATCTATACTCAAATACCAAGGACAATTATTTTCTTTAACACTCCCGTGTGTTATTTTGTCAAATACCTTTGGAAAATCTGGGTAAACAACATACATTGTGTCGCCTTTTTCTATCCTGCCTAATTTTTCACCCTCAGAATTCCAACAGGTTGGACAAGATTTTTTTTTTTTTTTTGCTTAACACGATCACATTGTCTTTGACCTGTTAAGTCATGAGCCACCAAAATTTATTCTTAATTATCAGACCTCAGCATTTTCCCAGTCACTGACGTCGGACAACTGGTCTATGATTTCCTATCATAGTCTGTCTCTCTCGCCTCTTCATTATTGAAGTGACATTTGACGCTCTTTGCACTAGTACCATGAACATTGCAGTTATACTCGCACAAATAAACTGACTCCATCGTTTCATGTTCCAGGTAAATTCTTCCAGTTTGTCAGAGAGAAACACACTCAGGTTCCACGGATCGATAAGCCACCGAATTTGAATAGAATTCTACCAATGCAAAACAATATGTTCACTTGTCACGTGTTTCATTGGTCCTGATTCCGGCATGAATCCAATGTTTTCAAATTCAATGTTGCTAATATAACTATCGAATTATCAGATATTAATTCGTTGGTACAGTTGTCCCACTTAACTAAAATAATTTTGATGTCTTCACTGGGAGCTGCAAGCAACTAATGTTCGCTCACTAGACCTACATGAAAATTTGGCAGATTAACCAGACATTTTAATGTTATGGAATTTTATTTGAAATTACAGCATTACTTGCAATTCGATTTTGGTTCTATTTACAGAGCCGACCATTTAATGCCAACCAGATGTTTGACTCCATTCTTGAGCTCCTCCCTGAATTTCCTCTGTGACAGTGTGTAGATACACGTGTTGGTGCAGGTACAGAGAAATTGCAACATGAACATGAATATATGTTGCAAAATATACGTAGGGGTATTCAAATATCTGTTTGTGTAAAAGTAATTCTGAGGTTGCCATTTAAGAGCATATACAAAAACGGGGAGCCACAAGAATATGAAATTGGCTGATAGAGCGAGCAACAAAATCATTGACTTTCTCCGGTTCTCCATCTCCGGATCCTTTTTATTTTCTTTGACGTTCCTGAGCTCCCGGCGGACTCTGTTTGCCGTTATAATATTACTGATTGTTAAAGCACTAAAGAATAGAATCAAACTAATTGGCAACGAAGTTGTAAGGACACCGCTAAACAGCTGGTAAATTACGGTAATCCGCTTTGAGAATGCAGCTCCAGGGTACATGGTCAATGATAAGGTAAGGATCTACCGCGAAGTAAAATGGAACACGCCTCGCACAACTCCTTATACACACAGTTACTATCATCACGGTCGCTGTCCTCTCGGTGCAGAACCGTTCCCGCAGTTTTTGACCGCAGATTGCAATACAATTGCAATACCATTGTTGCGAGCCTCAGGATAAGCGTCATGGCGCAGATCGGTGTAATCAGCAAAGAAGAGGCGTACATATAAATACTACTGAACCGATCAAGTACAACAGCAACGATTGTACACATTAAATCGGATGCTGCCATTCCTACCAGATAACGCGATATACATTTGGACAGTCCGCATTTTCCCCGAGACAGGATCACAATCGCCATTAAATTAACTGCAAGAAAGCAAAAAGAAGTTAGTTTCAAATACTCTGATCCGTTTGATTTGATTTGCATGCTTAAAAGTGCGTTGTTCTGGAGTGAATGGACCTCATTATTTGATCCCACGCCGTGTCTGATGTGGATTCGAAGAATGGACATATAGTGTTTACGTGCTCCGTACCTGCCGTTTGATTGTAGGACCCTACAGACAGTTGTGTCACAACTTTCTCGCAGTTTACAGCGAGAATTATGTATACTTGCTAGTGGGCGGCTTATCAACCTACTATTGTAAACGAGTAGAGAGACCTACTTTCGCTGATAAACGATGGGGTTACAAAGAGAGATGCAGCGACGGTGAAGATATTTTCATTTCTTTTTTTTTTGTAATATAATTTTTATTGAGTTTTCAAAAAGAATACATGAAAAGATAAAATCTACCCTCCCCCCCCTCCCCTTAACCCTCCCCCCCTCCCATATATAGTCCTACCTAAAAAGAAAGAAGAGAGAAAAAAAAAAGAACCGCCTGGGTATTGGAAGGTTTCCACATGCACCATGGGATTCAAAGTAAATTTGGTATAATTATTCGTTACTTTCCCCAAGGGACCAGGATCTTTATCGGAGCACTTAAATATGCCATCCTATCTTTTGTAAATAAGGGCGCCAAATATTCAAAAATGTTACATATTTATCTCTTAAATTATAAGTAATTTTTTCGAGTGGAATAGAACTAGCCATTTCATTATTCCAACGATCCATACTTAAATACGAATCAGATTTCCAAGTAACTGCTGTAGTCTTCTTAGCTACTGCCAATGCAATTTTTATAAATTCTTTCTGATATTTATTCAATTTAAGTTTCGGCTTAATCCCTTCAATATCACCTAATAGAAATAATACAGGGTTATTTGGAAGTTGAGTTCCAGTAATTTGTTCCAATAAGATTCTTAAATTTATCCAAAAAGGTTGAATTTTAAAACAAGACCAAGTAGAATGTAAAAAAGTACCAATTTCTTGATTACACCGAAAGCATTTATCGGATACATTTGAATTTAATCTACTTTTTTTTGTGGTGTAATATATAATTGGTGTAAAAAATTATATCGTACTAATCTAAGTCGAACATTTATTGTATTTGTCATACTGTCAAGACAGAGTCTTGACCAATTTGTTTCATCAATATTAATATTCAGATCTGTTTCCCATTTTTGCTTTGACTTATGGGTTCCTTGTTTAATTTTCATTTCAATGAAGGTTTGTTTCTGTTTGATACTAAATCAGGTGCAGGACAATATATGCTGGGAAAGCTTTGGAAGGTCGAATAAAGTAAAATACAAGAACAATATCATCATTAACACTTATTTAACTGCTAAAATTGAGAAAAGAATCGACCATACCAAACGATTAGCACTGCCAGAGAAAAATAAGGAGAGCATATGCTTAAACCTGAACAAACTTAAAACACTCCTCAGAGGCGGCACCATCTGTAACAGGTTTTATGGTAACGATTATACCGTACAGCAGGGACAGAAAAAAATAAAAGTAAAATATAACAGCCAATTCCAAATACTTACTAGGGATACCAATCGCTGCCAGTACAGGATAGTAAATGCGCACTATGTAGTAAATTGCTGGATATCCCATTTTCTGTGTGAAACAGCAATCAGTTCAAAATGGTCCAGCTGCCGATATTGACCGCTGTTTGCCTTGTAAGCCCTTATATGGGAACGGAAAGTGCACCGTGACAATTAGTCATTTCACCTAGTTGGTCAAATCAGTGACAGTGCATTGAACAAACACTCAGGTAAACCACTTTTATGAGCTGTGTCATCATACAAAGAAAATCCCTCCTCGGAGAAATGATAAAATAGCAATTATGTTATGTTTGGTTTATTCGCCCTTCTCAAATGAGAATATTATAGACTCCCTCTCGATGACAAAAACTTTGTGCTTTTCAAAATGCTACAATTATTTGACTCAATATTTTGTTAACGTGCAACGTAACACTCAAATAATGATCATTTCTAACAGCAGGCGCAATGCATTAAGGTTCTGAAAATACGAAATAACATTTAGTTTGCCTGTTACTTGAGGCAAACGTTTACCTGGAAGAAGATTCACGCCTCCGCTTTGCTTTCAGTTTGTTTTCGTGCTGTAATAGTGGTCAAGGTAGATGAGAAATAAAGTAGTAACCGATTAGAGTAGTTATGTAACTGGAGAAACTTCACCAAATCCACACTAATATGAGGGTCATCTGTGACGAACGGAAGGCGACTGTTTCATGAAAGCATCTGTAACATATGGACAGATTAAATACAGAAAACAAATTGAGCATAGAAGTGCACTGTTTATCCGAAACACCCGGAAGATCACAACCAGATACCAGCCCAGCTTGCCACAATGAACATCATATTCATTTCTTGCAGGTGCATTATTTTCATACATTGTTCATTCTATTCATTTTTTTTTTTTGCCATTTTTACAAGACTCATAATTTACCGCAATGTACCAGGTTTTCGGAGATTTAGAGAAGACAGAGGAGGAGATGAAATGTGGAATGGGGCGTGGATCTTGCAAGACTAATCAGGGTCAATATCACAGCTGCGCTTAGGGACCATGGGAAGTTCACCCACTGAGTCTGTTTGGGTAGAACTCCAGAATAAGAATAAAATGATGAACTTAGTCAATAAGAAAAAGGCAAAATATGTTATACTTCGACAGTTAGGATCAAACGAAACACAAGAAGCCAGAAAAATAAAGACCAAATTGCTGGGCCCTTGATGAGTATAACTGTGTCCTTTTTTAGCGACAGACGAGGTCCTGAAAGATTGTTGAGAGCCAAGAGAAAATCCTGGGATTTACAGAACGCTAGTCTCACGAAAGTGTTCGAGAAATTTGTGGAGCAATTTCATTGGAACTGGGTAGATGAATATTTGGAAACCCATGCCCTAATTATTGCGAGTTAGCATGGCTTAGTCCTGGGCAGGTCATGTTTTAGCAACATGACTGAGTTTTCTGACGTGTCGACTAGGTCAGAGGATGTTGTCTACCTTGAGAAAGCCCCTCGTGGGAGGCTAATACAGAAAGTGAATATGCATGCGGTCTGCGCGAATTGGCTGCTTAGATTCAGAACTTGCTTGCAGATGGGATACAGAGGGTAGTAATTGAAGGGACATTTCAGCTGGAGTTCATTAATTAGTGGGGTTCTGCAGGGATCTGTGTTGGGTGCTCTGTTACTTATGATGCAGATAAATGACCTGGATGAAAATGTGCATTGGTGGGTTTGTAAATTTGTGAATGGTACTACGATTGCTGGAGTTGTGTGCAGGAAAAAAAAAACTGCCAAATAATACAGCATAATATAGATCCGTTGCAGGTTTAGTCTGAGAGCAGGCAGTTGGATTTTCATTTTAAAAATCTTTTTATTGATGCATAATCTTCTACAGCTTTAAAATAGTACAAGATTACAGCAAATGAATATATATACACAGTTACTAAAGCTGAAAAAAACTTATCAAAAAGGATAATATGATAATGAAAAAAATTATGAAGAATAAAAGGAAAAAGAGAACCCCAACTACTAAAAAAGAGAGAGAGAAAAAAAAACAATAACTACAAGAGAAAGAGAAGGAAAAAAATGGAGAGAGAGAGAGAGAGAGAGAACGCATTATGAACTAACTCCCGGTGTAATACGACTTCCAATCGTCTATATAAATATGGAAGGAAAATCATCAACCGCCAATTGACATTTATATAAACCACCAATTGACATTTATATAAAATAAGTTTGGAAAGAAACCATATAAATTAATTCAAATTATATGATAATATTTGGCAAAAGAGTCCCATCTTCTCTCAAAATCGAATCGAAGATCAAAAGTTCTACTACTATATTTTTTTTCCAAGCTAGGACATGGCATTACTTGAGAAAACCACTGAATTAATGTAGGGACAGATGTATCTTTCCATTTCAATAAAGTAGCCCTTCTAGACAACAATGTGACAAATGCAATCACATGTTGGTCTGAAGATGAAATACCCTGAATATTATGCGGAACTATTCCAAGTAAGGTAGTCAATGTATTAGCTTGTAAATTAATTTTCAGAGATTTAGAAATTGTACATATAACGATTTCCGAAAAAGATTTTAATGAAGAACATGACCAGAACAGATATGACAAATTGGCTACTTCAGTTTTACACCTATCACAATAATTGTCTGTGTTAGGGAATACTTTGGATAATCTCTCCTTTGTTAAATAATCATCGTAAACAATTTTAAAATGAATTAAACAGTGATTGGCACATATCGAAGAAGAGCTAATCATTTTCAAATCTCGCAACCAATCTTCAGTAACAAAGGTCATATTAAGTTGTCTCTCCCAATCTTGTTTAATCTTTAGTGAGAGGTCATCTTTCTGCAGTAAAAATAAATTATAAATTCAACCAATGGAATTTCTCACTAAATGATTCATATTTAAAATAGTATCCAACAAATTAGATTCTTGCTTATATGGAAACTTCGATAAGTATTTTTGTGAAAAAAAAGTCTAACCTGAAAATATTGTAGGAAGGCAGTTGGAATTTAACCCAGATGAAGATAAGGTGTTGCACAACGAACGGACAAATGTAGGGCGACAGTTCACTGTTAAGGGAAAGTTCATGAATGGTGCTGCTAAGCAGAGAGATCTTGGGATTCATGGTCATTGCTCCTTGAAAGTGGTTATTCAGGTCGATAAGGTGGTGAAGAATGCTTATTGAATGCTGTGATTAATTGGCCCAGACATTGAGTTCAAAAGTCAGGAGGTTATGTTGCAAGTTTAAAAAAACTCTGGTTATTGCCACATCTAGAGAAGTGCGTGCAGTTCTGGTCATTGCAACGTACTACAGGAATTTGAGGCTTTGGACAGGGTATTGCAGAGGTTTAGTAGAACATTGCCGATGTTAGACGGCACCTAGCATCACGAGAGACTATTTAAACTGGGATGTTTTCTCAGAAGCGCCGGAGGTTTAGCGGAGTTCTGATAGAGGATGACAAGTTTATGAGAGGCATAGATACAGTAGAGAGAGAGTACTTGTTCCACAGAGTTGAAATATCTCATGCCAGAAGGCTTGCAATGAAGGTGAGAGGGCTAGCTTTTCACTCAGAGAGTCGTGGATACCTGTAATGCTCTGCGTGGTAGGGTGGCAGAAACAAATACATCATAGACTTTTAATAGACGTTTGGACAAGCACGTGGATATGTGGAAGATAGAGGGATATAGACAAGGAGTAATTGCTGTTTTGCGCATTTTTGATTGTCATTTTGCAGGTTTGGCACAACCTTCAGTGCCGAATGGTCTGTTCCAGTGTTGTGCTGCTTGTCACAGTCTCGACCGTTAATTCCCCATTTTCTCCTAATTTCCTTTGATGGCGGCACACCTGGTTTTCATCAAGACCTGCAGCATAAGAACCCCGGCTTTGCACCCACTAGTTGCCAGATCGCTAGTTTTTCCACAGTGGTAATTGACGTTTCCTGGCCTCTTAGGATTGTGTGTTCTAAGTATTTGCAGCAGTACCGAGATTTACCTGTGAAACTCAGTCTTTCCGTGTCAAGGTATGTTTTCCAAGTTCTACTTCAGTTCCGAGGGTTGCCTGTGAAACTCCGTCTCTCCGTGTCAAGAGAGGTATTGTCTGCCGCTTTCTTTTCTACGCTTCGTGTCGAGATATTTCTGCCTGCCTTCGGCCTTCCTACACACCGTCCTGTTTGCCGTTCAACTCTCAGGACCTCGTTTGCATCCTAACTTAATCTCCGGGCCTGTGTCCAGCTTTTCGGTTCGCCTCGTTCCTTGCAACACTGTTGTATGTTCTATGCACTCCCATTGCACTTTGACCAACGCTTTTGAAAGCGTCAACATTACAATTTTATTATTTTTTTTTAATTTTCCAATCACCTTAAAATACATGCCAACATTGCAGTTGCCCTCCTTACTACTAACTCAACCTGCACGTTAACCTTTAGGTAATCCAGTCAAGGACTCCCAAATCTCTATGCAGCTTGTCCTTTGAATTTGCTCTCTGTTTAATAAATAATATGCTCCCCTATTCATCTTATCAAATTGTATGACCATCCACTGTCCGACACCATATTCCATCTGACACTCTGTGCCCATTATTTCATCTGTCTAAGTCCTTCTGAAGACTTTCTTGTACCTGAATACTACCAGCCTCTCTACCTACCTTCACATCGTCCGCAAACGTAGCCACAAGGCATTGATTTCAATGGTACCAATGTCGACCCCTGCAGAACAACGACAGGGAACCAGAAAAGGCACATTTCTTCCCTTTGTTTGCTTTCTGCCAATCACCCAGTATACTATCCATGCTAGCATATTTCATGTAATAGTATGGAATCTTATCTTATTAAACAACCTTATTTGCGGCACCCTGTCAAAGTGCTTCAGAAAATCCACGTAAACAGCATCGACTGACTCTGCTCTGGCAATCTATTCTATTCGTCCCACAAAGAATTACAACTGGTTCGTCATGCAAGGTTTCACCTTGAGAACATCATGCTGACTTTTCTCTATTTTGTAATGAGACCTTAATTACGCAGGATCCTCATCAATAACAGTGTACTGCAGCATCTTCTCAACGACCGATATCTGGCTAAGTGGCTTATAATTTCCTTTCTTCTGGCTCCCTCCCTTCTTAAATAGTGATGTGACATTTGCAATTGTCAAGTCCTCCGGAACGATACCAGTATCTCGTGATTCTTCAAAGTTTACAACTGCCTTTACAATATCGACAGCTATCTTGTTCAGAACCGTACGTATTCGTTCTGGTTCAGGTGAATTACCTACCTTCAGATATTTTAGCTTCCCAAACAACATTCCCCTCTTAATAACAACCACACTCACTTCCGCACTTTGACACTTTCACATCACCGGCGTTCTTCTCATGTCTCCCACAGGACCGACGAAAAATACCTGCATGATCATCCGCAATTTATTTGTCTCTACATGACTATGACTAGGGATAGATTTTCTTCATATATCTTTTTCTTTCTCTTCTCGCAGCATCTTCAGTTGCATTCCGTTGATTTGCACAGCTTCCAAATCCTTTAACTTCGCGCCAATTTTGGTTATATTGTATGCCCTCCCATTTCGTTTTACGCATTCTTGCCAGCCTTTGTTGTCTTATACTCCCTTTAGGATACATTTTTATCGTTGCTCTCAAAAACTCCAGGCATTGCTTTTCTGTCGTCATCAATGATAGTGAACCATTCCAGTTAATATTGGGCAGCTGCTCTCTCTTGCTTCCTTTACTCGTCTGTAATACTTAATGCTGCATCTAACTTGATCTTCCCCTTCTCAGTCTTCATGGTGAATTATGTCATTTAGGAATCATTGTCTACTTTATTTACCTTAAAGTCTCCAATCAAATCGGTTTCATTACACAACACCCATTTCAGAATTGTTTCTCCCCTTGTGGGCTGAACCACAAGATGCTCCAAAATTGAATCTCGTGAGCATTAAGCATATTAACTCTTTTACGATCCAGCACCAATCTGATTTCACCAACCTATCTGCATATTGAAATCCCACAATTACTATCCCTGCTCTTTTTGCTTGTCTTTTCCATCTCCCGTTGTAATATGTATTCCAGATCCTGACTATTTTTGGAGGCCTGACCATTACTCCCAACAAGGATGTTTTAACCTTACGTTCCTCAACTCTACCCACAAGGATTCTACACCTATTGATAGTACGCAAATCTCGTTCGAAGTACTTGTTGTATTTACTTATTTATTATTTACGAATCGTCCTATTTATTTAGATATTTATTTATTTATTTGTTTGTTTGTTTGTTTATGTTTTTATTTTTTTATGAGGATTCATCCACCCTCTCCGCTTAGCTGCCTATTCATTCGATACAATGTTTGTCATTCAGCGTTCATCTACCAACTATGAACTTTCAGCCATTACTCGGTGATGCCCAAAACGTTGTGCCTGCCAATTTGTAGTTTTTTAATATGTAGGTAATATTTCTAATATTACCTATATTTTGCCATTTACCAGAGCACGCCAGAGCCGTCTGTCCTGGGTTATGCTTCCAAGTTGTCCATTGATGTAACTTACCTTCTTGGTCAATTGTTCATCTTCCTGGCGTGAGGCCTTTTAGTGCGTCTGTTGGGGCTTCTGTCACAAATGGCTTTATGAGATGCTGTTGCTATTGCCATGCCCAAGCTTCCCACATTCACATCCGGCTTACGGCCGTTCATGTCGGTGTTGAGAAGTCTCATGCCTTCATAATATCTCCATAAACCACAGCTGGACCAATCTTGTTTGACTCTCAGTGACAATCCCACGTAATGACTTAATGGTATTCCAGAATCTCGTTCTGAAAAAAGAAAAAAAACAACAAAATATGTGTAGGCCGCCCCACTGCTTGATTAAACCTTCTTGAAACGCTGCATGGCCAGTCCTTTTTATTCAGTACAAGATTAAATGTAAACTACAACTGTGGAAGTAATAAGACAGGAGCCGCATTTTTCTTCGTTCACTGATACAGATTCCATGCTCTTGTTGACAAACGTATCCACTTCCTTGCTGTTCATTATATTACGTTGAGAAATTATCATTGCCTTGCATCCGACGCCATGATAAAGACTAGCCAATAGTAAGCTTTCCCATCTGCAGCCTTGCTTTGGTTCTGGTGCTCATGGACTCCTCCACAAATTTCTTTCTGAGTAATGATTATTCTACTGATTCACAGTCAACCCCGATCTCCATTAACGGGCAGACATCGGAAACAACGCCTCCCGTCTCCTTACTCACTCCTGCTTGAGGTAACTACCCATTCCTCCTCAATGGCTTCCAGTATATCAATGATTTGACTTGAAATATTTTCCTCTGCATGCAATTATTAACCATCGCTGCCCTTCCCAATGATGCTACTGCCCATCAGCCGTTTAATTCTTCACAACATCTGTCTCTCACTTCTGGTAACTCCGCTAGGTTATTTTATAGTCATAACCATCTCTACCCTGTGATCCGTAAACTGTTCCTCTCCACACAACTGTCTAAATGCATCTTTAATCAAAGGTCAAAGTAAAATTTATCATCAGAGTACATACACGTCACACATATATCCCTGAGATTTTTTTTTATTTTCTGCGGGTATGCTCAGCAAATCTATTGAATAGTAACTGTAAACTGGAGCAATAAAAGAGCAAGTTAATCGAAAAGAACAATGCTTAAATGTAAGTAAAAATAAATAGCAAAAAATAGAGAGACCATGAAATAACTCTACCTACAAGGATTGAATCTTATCTTCCTTAACGTTAGATCTTTGGTTGTCGGACCATCCCAATATAACAGTTCAATTATATTATTTTCTTCAAGAGCATCTGCGAGAAAAGAGCTTTGATGACAGATACTGCTCTCCTAAAACGGAGTTTGACGTAGAAGTGCTCAGTGGTTGAGTGAGCTTTACCCCTGATGTACTGCACCGTATCCAGTATCTTTCGTGGGATTTTCCATTTAAGGACTTTAGTTAAGCGCTGTCATACCAGGCAGTAATGCAGCCAGTTAATACACTTCCCACTGCATATCTATAGAAGTTTGTCGTAAATCTATAAATGTTGGAACTGTCAAATGCAAGATCGCTAAATGTAATTTCCAGTGCACAGTTGTAATGGAGAACAAAATAATGGTTGCTCGAGATCTCATGCAATATAAAAACACAATAAGATACAATAAATATAAATACATAGAATGTTTTATATAACTGATACGCAAAGATTGATTTTAGACACATAAGAAGTAATTTTATAGGCCCCTTTCCGTTCTATAATTGAAGGACATAAGACAGGGGTAACATGTGTTGACGTGATTGACAATCTACTAACGGCCTGGAGAAAAGCTGAAGTATGGATTTTTGGTTTTCTCAGTGACATATATTTACTTTTGGGCCAATGAAGAGATTGGAGATTCGGAAAGAGCTGACCGCAGTCGACGTCAATGACTTGTCCAAATGACCTACAGGTGGCATTCCCTAGGCGCACAAAAGGTGAGGAGCTACGAATAGAATTTAGGAACAGTTCGAAAGGAGATAATGAGCAATGTGCAAAAGATTAGTTCACCCTTTGGAGTATCCAGTTTGTGAAACAAGTTGTCATCCCATTTTTCAGTTACCTGCCGATCTCTTAGTGTCCTCGGCGCTCTCTAGATTCCGCCCGGAATGGATTGAACACACCACCCGGTAATTCAACTTCATTCCATTTTTTCTCACTGTCATCCTATCAGCCAATGGGAAGTTTTCTCTTTCTCCAATCTACGTTACATAAAAATCTATTCACCGAGAACCACAGAGAAGATATTCACATGGCATCATTTACTGTATCTCCAGACACACTCGAAGACAGTGTGTTTGTCTGCGTCCATCATCCCAGGCCCAGGACATCTCTGCAGGAGGTCCTCACAGCCGATCCTTGTGGTGAAACACCTTCAACTGCTTCAACAAGACTGGTCTTCACCCAATATACCCAAAGACTTGGCATTCACAGCGGTTTGTGCAAATAAACTCCAGATCTTCACCACCCTCTGACCAAAGAAATAGCTCCTCATCTCAGTTCTAAAGGGATGTCCCATTCTGTGGCTGTCCCTTCTAGTCCACTATTCCCCCACCATAGGAAACATCCACCCGATGTCCACTCCATCCCGGCCTCTACGATAGATTTCAACAAGATACGCCCTCATTCTTCTGAACAGCTGCGTGTACAGACCCAGATCCATCCATCGCTCCTCATACCTTATAGCTATTTTATTACAGGAATCATACTTGCGAACCTGCTCTGGACTCTCTCAATGTCAGCACATTTTTCACATAAGGGCCCAGAAACGGCTCACCATATTACAAGCGGTATCTGACCAATGTTGTTAAATCTTCAACCTTACATCCTTACTATTGCTATATTGCATTTGCCTTCTTTGCTATTGACTTAACTGGCAAGTTAGACTTAGGCAATCATCTATTCCGTCTCTAAATTTTCATGGCATATCTGCATTCTGAAGCTTGGCTCGTCTAGAAAATCGTCTGCGTCTTTCATCCTTCTACCGACGTACACGATAAAGCAGCTCCCCACATTGCACTCAATCTATCAATTTTTGGTCCATTCTCCGAAACAATCTAAGCTCTGCAATCCTTTCCAGAGCGCCTGCTTCCCCCACACTACCTGCCCTTATAGCTATCTTTGTATTGTCGGCAAATGTGGACACAAAGCCCGCAATTACGATATCCAACTCATTGGCATGTAACCTTAAAATAAATAGTCCCACCATGGACTCCTGTGGAACCCCACTGGTGAGCAGCAGCGAACTGAGAAAGGCGGACTTTATTCCCATTCTTTACCTCCAGCGGATGATCTAACCTATTCATGCTAGTATCCTTCCTCTAATAACTTATGTAGGATTCTCAGTAATGTTAACTGCGAAGGCTAATGAATTGGCTCTCTGTAGTGTTATAATAAAATGGCTTTTCTGTAGTGTTAAATGAAAAGGCTTCTCTGTAATGTTAAATGATGAGGAAATATTTCTCGGTAGCTGCGCTGTTTGGGTTAAAGTTACAGATAACAGGGAACTAATCAATGATGAGCTGTTCTGCTATCGTGTATTGTCGGACCGAGAAAGAGTTCGTGGTCTTTTCGGCGTGCAAGCGAGGAGAAAGGGCGAGTGCGGGAGCAGCTGGGGGTTCCTGGACAGCGGATACCAGAATTTGACGGTTCCGATGCTGTGGGAGTTTCGGAGGTCTGTTGTGGATTGATCGGGAAGGCGTGCGCTCCAACCAATTATATTTTGTGCACAAGACTGATAAACTTACTGAGTAGAGCCTTTGTGTTATTTGTTTCTACGAACCGGCAATAAACTGGACCGGTCAAAGAATACTGAGGCTGTCTACAAGAAGGGTCAGAGCCGTCTCTATTTCCTGAGGAGACTGAGGTCCTTTAACATCTGCCGGACGATGCTGAGGATATTCTACGAGTCTGTGGTGGCCAGTGCTATCATGTTTGCTGTTGCGTGCTGGGGCATCAGGCTGAGGGTAGCAGACACCAACATGCGTGAGATGTTGGGGCTATCGGGACTTTGAGACTTTTATTTTTACCATGCCCATGGTCTGCTCTTTCTCAAATTACGGTATTCTTTTGCACTGTTGTAACTATATGTTATAATTATGTGTTTTTGTCAGTTTTAGTCTTGGTCTGTCCTGTGTTTCGGTGATATCATACTGGAGGAACATTGTATCATTTCTCAATGCATGCATTTCTAAATGACAATAAACGAGGACTGAGTGTCCACATAATCTAATCTAATATCAAGCCATTAGGTAAGGCAAATAAATTTACTTCTGAATTAGACGAGATGGATTTGAGGTTTTGGGCAACCAATAAAGGATGTGAATGAAGAACCTTTTGATACAGCAAGAGGCAAGTCCAGGAATCTGATGTTTTAGGTTGTTGGAAGTAGATGTGATTTCAAATGGAAATAGCATTGGCAGTTGAAGGATATAGCCTGCAAGCTGTCTGGAGGGGGAATGGATATCCCTCCAGAGTACTGACTTGGACTTGATGGGATAGGTGCCCTCTATTGGTGTGACTAAAACACTACAATATGCGTGTGAAGGACTGGGTCGGCTGAATTCAGTATTCAAGTCCTTCATCTTCAGCAGCTGTCATCTGTTGTCTGGTGTTACACTATTTTCATTCGCATGATCTCATTCTGTTTCTCAAAGTTCCTTGAATGGCTTATTCTCCTCTCATCCTTTACATCTCTCATGTAGCAGGGAGGAAAACGTCTCGACCCCTGCAGTGCAATATTAGGAACAGGCTAAGCACTAAGAAAATAAGCACATCTTTCCCTCTCCACCCCTCTCCGCCTTCCGCAGGGATCGATCCCTCCAAGACTCACTTATCCGCACGTCCATCCCCACGGATCTTCCACCCGGCACTTATCCCTGTAAGCGTAAGTGCTACACCTGTCCCAACACCTCCTCTCTTGCCACTATTCAGGGCCCCAAACAGTCCTTCCAGGTGAGGCAATATTTCTCTTGTGAATCTGTTGGGGTCATCTATTGCATCCGGCTCTCCCGGTGCGGCCTCCTCTACATTGGTGAAACCCGACGCAGATTGGGGGACCACTTCGTCAAGCACCTCCACTCCATCCGCCACAACAGACAGGATATCCCGGTAGACACCCACTTCAACTCTGCTTCCCATTGCCATTCGGACATGTCCATACATGGCCTCCTCTACTGCCATGATGAGGCTAAACTTAAGTTGGAGGAGCAACACCTCATATACCGTCTTGGTAGTCTCCAGCCCCTTGGTATTAACATAAAATTCTCCAACTTCCGGTAATTCCCTCCCCGTCCCTTCCTCTATCCCTATTTCACATCACTGCCCTCATAGTTCCACCTCCTTCTACTACTGCGCATTGTTCTCCTGCCAATCACCTCCCTGCTTCTCCTCCCCGCTTCCCCTCCCCCACCCCTTTGTCTTTCAAATTACTGTTTTTTTCAACTACCAGCATTCTTGAAACCCTCCCCAAAGTTCTTCCTTCAGTCCTGACGAAGGGTTTCGACCTGAAACATCGACTAATCTTTTCAACTGATGCTGACTGACCTGCCGAGTTCCTCCAGCGCATTGTGAGTGTTCCTTTGACAACAGCATCTGCAGATTATTTTGTCTTTACGATTTGCTACTCCGCTGCAAAGTCTCTTCAAGGTATGCCTACCCTGAAGAAGTTTAAATCCTCTCTTCGAGTGATCTCTGCCTCTCTCCGAGTCTTTGACCACATCCTGAACCAGACCCGCTACCACAGCCACGTCTCCTTCCTGGGAGCGTGTCTCCGCCACCATCTGTTACCGCAGGGATTCCAGCTCCGGTTCCAGGCCTCCAGCTCGGGCCCAGCGAGGATCCCAGGTACCTCCGTTTCATTGACCACTGCTCGTTCCGCTGCTCCCGCAGGATTCTCCGCGCCACGCTCACTGCCATGCGGAGATACCTACGGGCTCTGTCCCTCTCTGCCACCACTCCGGGACTCTCCACCGTCTGCCATGGACCTCTCCTACACTTCATTCTCCGCCGGATTCGCGCCTCAAACCGCCGTTTCTTCCTCTTCCTCGCATCCAAGAAGGACAACAACCTCGCCTACCTGGAGCTCGAGGTCTGTGGTCAGCAGTATTCTGCAGTGATCTGTGCTACGGCTTCTGGGTAATTTCGATCAGTTGCAGATATGGGCAGAGAAATGTCAGATGGAGCTCAGCCTAAATAAATGGTTGGACAAATGCAAGGAGACAGTAATCAGTTTATGGCAAGATCTTGGGGCCCACGTTTATAGCTCCTTCAAAGTGGCTACACAGGTTGATGATGTGGTTGACAATGCTTATAGACTGCTTGTTTTATTATTTGAGGCCTTGAATTCAAATGTCACGAGGTAATTAAAAAAGACCCTGGTTATGCCGCATCTGAAGCATTACATACAGTTATGCTAGCCCCGATATAGGAATAATGTTGAGGTAGTGTAGAGGGTGCAGAAGAGGTTTATCAGGTTTCTGCCTGGTTTAGAGGACAGGCTATTATGAGAGGCTTGACAAAGTTGGGGTATTTTCTTTGGATCAGTGGAGGCTGAGGGCAGATCTGATAGAGGTTTGTAAGATTATGTGAAGCGCAGATCAAGCAGAGATGGAGTTTCTTCTTCCCAGGACAGAAATCTCCAGTAACAGAGGGCATGCATTGGAGGTGAGAGGGTGTAGATTCAGAGGAGATATGAGGGTTAAGTTTTTTGCTTAGAGGGTGGAGGATGCTCACAATCTGCAGCCTGGGATAATGACATTGTGTGGGTCGGAGCGATCACTTCATGGAGATTTATTGATATAGTTTTCAGCTGGTTCCACACAAAATTGGGGGTCAAACCGCCTTGTCCTGTACTGTAGTTCGAAGTTTCTTTCTATATTCCATGATCAGAAGGGACGGCATCTAGTGCCCAATGGTCTTTAGAAGGAAACTGGTGCAGTTTCTTTCTACTCTTATGATCTACTCCATGGCCTGTGGCTCTGCCGTCCGAGATCTTGTGTCAGGGTGTAGCAGTTTATAAGCAAAATTCTCAGACAATCAGCCAAATCCACTGACGCTGTTCGTGACTTTTGCCCTCTGCTTGCTTGATTCTACGAATTTATTTAATTTGAACGGGAAGACTAAGAAACTCTGGGAACGTTCGGCAGGCTACACCGAATCCCTGGAGAGACAAGGTTTATCAGTTGAAAAACGGCCATCAGAATGGCAGAAAATAATTCTGTTAGTTCAGCATTATTGAATATGGAGGTCCCGGGATCAGATACGATCAACAGGTGTTTTCCGCAGACAGAATTCACATTACGAATGCGTGTAGGAATTGCTGTGACAGTAGTTCTGTTAAACAACAAACAACCTTGATTAGCATGAAGTAGAGATTCCAAGGCTCAGTGTTGTTGTAGATTTGAGCGGCCGGAGTGCAGGGCTTTATTATTAGATGTTTTTGGAAGGAGAGGGACGAAGTCCAGGTCAGTGCACGTCCAGTTACAAACTGTGCTGGTGGTGTGTGGGGTTTGGGAAGTGTGACAGGCTGGTGCCGTTTGGATTAGACAATAGACAATAGGTGCAGGAGTAGGCCCTTCAGCCCTTCGAGCCAGCACTGCCATTCACTGTGATCATGGCTGATCATCAATCAGTATGCAGTTCCTGCCTTATCCCCATAACCTTTGATTCCGCTATCTTTAAGCGCTCTAACCATCTCTTTATTGAAAGCATTTCAGAGGCATGGCCTCCACTGCCTTCTGGGGCAGAGCATTCCACATATCCACAATGCTCTGGGTGAAAAAATTTTTCCTCAACTCCATTCTAAATGGCCTACCCCTTATTCTTAAACTGTGGCCTCTGGTTCAGGACTCGCCCATCAGCGGGAACATGCTTCCTGCCTCCAGCATGTTCAATACCTTAATAATCTTATATGTTTCAATCAGATTGTGTCAAAAATTGAAGAACATGCTGGAGACAATGAACTTGGAAACCAAAACTGACAATGCTGAAAACACACATCACTTTGCATTTTAAAAAAACAGCCGAGCGATCTGCTCCATATACAATAGTAACTTTACACAGATGGCGTCTGATCCACAGATGCTGCCTGACTTGCTGAGTTCCTCCAACAGTTTGTGTGTGTTTAAATTGGATTTCAAGCATCTCAAGATTTTCTCGTGTTTGTGATATCACTCTTCAAATGTTGCAGTGAAAGAAAAGTCATTGAGGATACAGTTGAAGATGTTTGAGCCCAAGGGACAGATGTGAGGAATTCCTTCAGAGAAGTCCTGTGCCTGGTGTGATTGACGCTAAGAAACACCATTGTTGTCCATTGTGCGTGAGATGAGCGCCACCACTGGAGTGTCTTTCCTGTGCTTCCCGGTGAATATACTTTTGCCAAAGGTAAGCCGGTCAGGGAGAGATGTCATCACTGACTGTGAAATGATAATGAAAAGACATGGAATGAAGGTGAATTGTTAGGAGATGACGACGGTACCTCTGCCGGGCTGGATTCAGGAAGTTAACAGATCGACAGGTGAGTGAACAGGGGATGCAAATTTGTTTCACAAACACAGTACTCCAGGTATGCCTAAACTAACCTATTGCATAATTGCTCAGTATCTCCCCATCGATCTGTTCTTAAATTCTATTCCCAGCTCCCTGCCGTCTGTGAACTTGGAGTGTCTAAATGTAGTTAACTTGGCCAGGTGACATGTGGATTGTGAGTAGCTGTTTCAAAACTCCGATCCCTTCACTGGCCCAAGAGTAAATGTCTGCCACAGAGAAGAGAAGAAACTCCCTTGATCTGTTTCCAGTCAGTCAAAAGATTGTTAATCCATGTCAGCAAATTTCACCACGAAATTATATTCTTTAATTTTAGAATGGAAAGGAATATATGAAATTACTTACTCTGCACATACAATATATCTATTGTCACGTACCCCGTGACGGGTTAAAGAACCATCAGAAATAGAAAGCACTTTGGAATCCAGTATTGCAAATAAATAATGGTATATATTAGTTACTAAGTAATTCAGTAATATAAGTGCAGATAAATCAAACAGGTTAGCAGTGCTTATATATATATATATATATATATATATATATATATATATATGTATAAGTAAATGTGGAAATATATGAAAAACAAGCTTCATCAAGTCTAGAGGTAAATAGATAGTCTTCCGATGAGAGTAAAGTTCAGTTCAGTTCGTGGTATTGAGTTGAGTAGTGATGGAGCGAGAGAGAGGGAGAAGTCTGAGCCTTCAGGTGAGCTGACGCCGTCAATCTTCCTGTTGTCCTCGGAAATCCTTTCAAAGTCACCGACTGTGACCACAACAAACTCAGACCGTTCTTCTGTGGTGGAATTGTCAACCCAGCAAGGGTGGCACACGAATAACTCCCCACCGGTCACACCCTTTTTGCACTGCTAGAGCCACTGATCGATCCGCCTGATCAATCCTCCAAAACCCAGCTTTTCTGTGGGCACAACAAAGCTCATTCAGTGTCCAAAAGCATGTGTCTGTAGGTCTAACAGCTGACCTTCTATTTATCTCACCACGCTGAATACCAACTGTCCATAAAGCAGCTCCTCCCTTCTCTCTCTGTAAGAACATGGATGCTGCTAGTGTCCTTGTAGAAAGTATAAACAAACTGTGAGCAGTCCTTGCCTCTCTCTCTCTTTCTTTCTCTCTCTTTTTAACAAGGTGTCTTTGTTCCACAACTCACTTACTCACTTTCTCTCTCTCTCTCTCTCTCTCTCTCTCTCTCTCTCTCTCTCTCTCTCTCTCTCTGACGCAGGCAAAATTTTACTTTAACTGAAAATTATAAAGTTTGAAACATGTATAATCAACAGATAACAGAGCAAAAACGTGTAGAATTTCTAACTTAACATCTAGATAAACTATCAGCTATAATGTTGTCAGTACCTTTCACATGTTTCATTGTCAGGTCATATTCTTGCAATATCAGAGTCCAATTTACTAACCTTCTATTCCTATCCTTCATCTTAGTTCGAAACACCAACGGATTGTGATCCGGGTAAACCACAAGTGGTCTCTGGGCAGGACAAACATAGTCTTCAAAATGCCAGAATAAGTGCTAGCAATTCCTTTTCAACAGTGGAATAATTTTCCTAATGCACATTAAATTTCTTTGAGGAATAAGCTACTGGGTGTTCAATGTCATCCACACCTTTCTGTAACAATACTGCCCCAGCAGCTTCGTCACTAGTGTCTGTTGCTATAGAGAATGGTTTTGAAAAATCAGGTGCTTTGAGCAGAGGATGATAACACAGGATGGCTTTCAGATGTTCAAATTCCTCTTGGCAAAGATCACTCCATACAAATCTTTCACTTTTCCCGTCAAAATGATTTGAGACCCAACAGCACTTCCTCCTTATTATCAACACGCTGGAGAATATCACCATACAGCCTTTCTCATCATGCTTTCCTCCTTGTCCTTTTCCTTAGTGATCACCAGTAATCATTTTCTGCCGCGCGTGCTAACTCTGTCTCGGGGCATAAACTCCCACCTTTGTCTGCGGGTGGTCCTGTCCTCTCCCCACTATACTGTTGTTTACTGTGTATGCATAAGATGCATTGGGATTCTCATTGATCCTCCTGAATGAGGACATTTCCTGGTAAATCTTCACTCTCCTGATTCGCTGTGTGACTTGTTTCTTGCTTCCTGTATGTTCCTCCAAGACCCTGTCGAATTTCATCTTCCTCGTCCTTACATATGACTCCTCTTACAATATTTCTCATCACCCTAAGTTCCTGACCATCCCTGTCCTTCTCTACCCTCCTCATAGGAACAGGGAACTACTAAATTGTGACCGTCTGGGCTGTATGTGACTCTCACAGTATCATACATCAGCTAACATCAGCTCCATCCAGTAACAAACAGTAATATCAGCTCCCAGACAACTCTCTATGACACCTGCCCAATTCTTCCACAAATTTATAATCATCGATCTGCAGGTCCAAATATATTCTTATCAATAATCATCTGAAACCCTCCAGAATTAAGATCCATAGATCTTTCCCAATTAAACTCCAATCGTCTTGCTAGGTTAATTTCCCAATACCATACCAAGTATGTCTCCCTCCCTGGTGGACCGTCGACATACTGTTTCTGGAAACATCCCTGAACACATCACACAAATAACACCCCATCCGCTCAATGCTACTTACTGACCGGTAGGTCTGGATCCCAGCACCTCCTCCACATGCCTCATGATAAAAATCGTCAGAGTGGCTTCAGCAAGCTTCCCTGTGAGAATATTACTTCCCCTTCACTGTAACCAATCCCTGTTACACCAGTCCCACTTATCCAGGAAGAGAGCCCAATGATCTGTGTTCCTGATGCCCTCCCTCCTGCACCGAATTGTTAGCCACACATTTAAGTGTCCCAACGTACCATATCTTACCTCGCAAGCATGTGACACCTGGAATAATCCTGAAATCACCAGCCGAGAGTTCCTATTTCCTAACTTTCTGTCCTACTCCTTAAATTCTTTTTTTGCAGGACCTTTTCTCTCTGTTGTTAGTTCTAATAAGGAACATGACCTCTGGCTGTTCATCCTGCCCTTTCAAAATGGTCCTTACCTTCTTAGAGACATACTTGGCCATGGCATGATTGGGGTATCGCATCATCCTGCAATCTCACTCATGTACACACATACTCCTGTCTGTGCCCCAGCTATAGTGTTCACTGCATGTGATTCATATCTTTCCATCCCCGTGTACTTTTGTGCTTCCTGTTTGTAATGAACATTGTTTGAAAATTTATTCATTGTATTCTTCTCTGGTTCAGCTCAGGCAATTTACTTATGCATTCGCAAATAAAGGAGACTGCACACGTGTTGAAACCAACCATTTGTTAGAACTCGTACGATTTTGATAGAGAACAAAAAGAAAACTAATGTCTACAGTATAGCTATACATAATTGAAATAATACTTATCCACTAAACAAGCCGATCTCTGTGGAAGAGTGGAACTACAGCAGATCCGGCAATGTCACAGAGCCGGTTTCCTTGCTTCTTTCCTTCCTTCCTCCCTTCCTCCCTCTCCCTCTCCCTCACGATGTCTCTGTCGCTTTACTATCTCGCTCCCTCTCTCATTCTATTCTCTCTGTCTCTCCACACGCCCATTCCCTCGCGCTCACTCCCGCGACATCTTCCTCGTGTCCTCTCCCTCGCGCGCTCTTCCTCACGTGCTCTCCTTTGCGCTCTCTGCCTCCCGCCAACTCCCTCGTGCGCTCTCCCCCTCGCGATGTCCCCTTCTGTCGCTCTCTTTCGCGCTCACCATCGCCCGCACGCTCTCCCTCAAGCCCTCTCCATCACGCTCACTCTAACGTCATCTCCATGGCACCCTCTCCGTCGCGCCCTCTCCCTCACGTGCTCTCCCGCGCGCCCTTTCCTCGCGATGTCTCACTCGCTTTCTCCTTCGCGCCCTCAGCCCTCGCGCTCACTTTCTCTGTCTCTCCATCTCTCACAGAGAGACAAGTGAACGGATCGGTTCTCTGTCTTCAATTGTAAAACAGGAGCATTCTCCTACAGGAAGATAGTTCAAGTTGGCAGTGAGAGGGAGAACCTACAGGTAGAGATGGAGGAGAAAAGGAAGGTGAAGGAAAGGACGGGTTTTGACGGGAGCAGGAGTGATTGATAGAGACGAAAGTAAACTCCAAGATCAGGCAGTTTTGTCAGAACCGGGAAGCAGGGAAAACAGGTTCTCCTCAAGCTCCAATTTAACAGGGCGAGAGGTGAGGCGCAAAAGGGATTTCTCTGGGATGGTGAGGTCAGTGATGCCGTCGGGCTCAGCTGTAAACAGTTGTTTTGTAACTCTAAAGCAACACACACAAAATGGAAAAGATTAAACAGTTGACAGGATTCTGATGAAAGGTCTCGGCAGGAAAAGTCGACAATTTACTCTTTTCATAAATGCTGCCTGGCCTGCTGAGTTCCTTCAGCATCTTATGTGAGGAAAATAGTAAACAGTCGACATTTCCAGTCGAAACCTTTCATCAGGATGTGATTTTGTGTGAGTTGTTTTGTATTTCGAGCATCTGCAGATTTTCTGGTGTTTGATTTGTAACTCTGTTCATCACATTGTTTCCATTCACCTACAAGTGGGTGGATAGAATTGGGAGCATGACGGCAGCTGAATTGTAAAACTTTACAGCGTTTATTTCTAACGTTTCATCAGTTTCAATATCCGATTCAGCGGGTATTTCACCGCATTCTTCAGTTCCTCCCGGAATTTGCTCTGAGTCAGGGCGTAAATACACGTGTTGGTGCAGGAACTGAGAACCTGCAGCATGTCCGCTGTGTGTTCTGTGATGTAACGGGGATCCGTGACAGAATAAACAAAACTCATTGAAATCCGTTTATAGATAGAAAATACCACCTGTGTTCCCCACAACAATATGAAACTACCGGTGATGCTGAAGAGCAAAACGATGGATTTGCGTCGGTTCTCCATCTCCCGGTCCTTGTCATTCTCTCCACTCTTTTGTCCCCGGAGCCCCCTGCGGGCTCGACTGGCCGCTAGAATCCGCCTGACAGTCAGAATATTGAACAGCAACATCAGAAAGAATGGGACACAAGGGACTAAAATGCGGTGAAACACCTCAAATGCCGACCATGAGGGAGAGTTTGTGAAGCTCGGTGTCAGAACACAATCCCAGGGAACACCATCAATTATTTCTCCAGGCCCGGATACAAAGCCCCAGGGGACAGTCTCCAAACAGGCCAGCACACTCACTGTCCCGATAACCACAGCCGCCGTTCTCTCGGTGCAATATTTTGTTTTCAGCTTCTCACAGCAAATAGCCACAAATCGATCGACGGTGAAAGCGACAGTCAGCCAGACTGAGGCCGCAGTGCTCGCAAAAATCAACCATTCACCGAGTCTGCACACAGGAGTGATTCGCAGGAATGATCGGGGAAAATAAATCCCAGCAGTTCCCCTCATCAGCGGATCGGAGATAACGACCAGGAGATCGGCCGCTGCCATTCCCACCAGATAGCGAGTGACACATTTGGAGAGACCGCACTTTCCCCGGGACAGGATCACAATCGCCACCAAGTTCGCTGGAAGAGAGACAGGGAACAGCAAGTTGAGAAAATACTGAGCAGAAGCCGATGCTGCAGCTTGAGGGGATCCTGTAATATTTCCACTTTATTGTTACATTTAGCGGTGGGAGGGTCGAGAGAGGGCGCAGAGCGGCGGGACAGAGAATGAGTTTACACAGTAAAATAAATTCAATATCATCTGGATACGGATTCCTTACTGATGATCGAAATCTGAAGTGGCACCGGAAAACTAAAACTGGGTAACTACCTCCTCAGAGTCAATACTGGATGGAACATTTTCTACCGGAGCCTTCCGCGTCTCGTCTGGATGAAATGAATAAATCCGGACGCTGATGGCGGGATTCTTCCATCAGACAATCATCAACTTCCATGGCGATCCCTGTCAGCGACAGAACAGCCGAAGGACGGAACAACAACAGGAAATGCTGGAAACACTGATTTAGGTAAAACAAAATATGTGGAAAAACAGTTAAAGTATCTCTCCTCAGAACTGTTCTCAGAGAGACCTCTGACACGAGTGTTAACTGGTTTCTCTTTCCATACAAGCTGCTTGGTGTTTCCAGCATTCCCCGAGTTTGTTCCCTATTCCAACACTTACCACCTCACTGACTTTACAACAGAACATTGACTGATTCCAACAGATACAACGAGTTCTGGCAAATCCTCACAGACAGACATGACGTCTCCCGTTGATTCCATCACAGGGAAGCAGGGGAGAGGAATTCAACGTCCAGCAGGAAACTCGGTGCCGTAGTCAGATATCTGTCTGATAGAGATATGATGGAAAACGTTTCACTCTGAAGCACTAGGTCGGCTCTGTTAGTTGACTCTGCAATGAGTTCAGTCTGTTGTCCATCAGCTGTTTACATTCAGTCATACCGCAGACATTTATTTAAAATCGACCATAGATTCGATCTACAGCACGAAAGTCCGCACATTCACTAAATTGTTACTACGAATCATTTGTTTGAGTATTGCTCCTAACTCAGAAATCCGCTCACATACAAATGCAGACGATCAATTGGTATAATCTCCGCGGGCTCTATAAACGCAATATTTGCAAATGCAGTGCAGCTGCTGCAAGACCAAACGCACAGAGACGGAACATCCCATTACTGATCACAAACTGCTGGAAGAACACTGTCTGACAAGCTCAGTTCCACCGATGTTGGCGGATTCGCTAAATTCCTGCAGCGGTTTGTTTCCAGATCCAAATTCCAGCATCTGTCGTCCCGGTGTTTCCACTCCATTCCTGAAAAGCGGAATACCGGGACTGGAATGTGAGAGTTGAAACCGGCGGCAGAATCAATCACAACGTTGGAATTAAACTTCAACATCCGCCCACGGCAGCTGACACTGCGGCTTACCGGGAATTCCAAAGGCTGAAATAAAAGGATAGTAAACGTCTTCTATCCGCCAGATGACTGGATACACCATTTCAGTGAGAATCTGTGATTTCTGTTGCTCCTGTGTTCACAGCTCCGGCAGACAGCTGATGCATTCAAAGCGGCCCTAATTTATACAGAGGATCTGTCTCCCGAGATACGGTTATACACCTCACTAACTTGCTCAGTTACAGTTGCTTGAACAAACACTTCCATTCAATACCTTTGTCTCTATTGTAAATATTCGGGCGATTGGAGACAAATACATGAAAATTCTTTGGCTTTATCTCAGCAGAGTCTCTGGTGAAAATAGGCCGGTTGATTTAATTACAAAGACTGAGCTTTGTCACGGAGCAGCGACATTTACATATTTCGTCTTTTTGTTGGGTAATTACTGATTTCTGAACGGACACCAGCGACACAGACCGATCTCTACTTCCGTCCCTACAGTTTCCCATTTTGTAAATGTTCTTTAGTACTTCAGCTTCTTCCTGATCTCTCACTCTCTCAGCCCCCCCCCACACACACACACAAACACACACAGACAGACACAGACACAGCCACACGTACACACACAGAAACAGTTGTACACTTGTATTTCTATGTTATATCAAATGTCCTGTTGTACATACTGGACAGGTATATGGAGGAATTTAAGGTGGGGAGTTGAATGGAAGGCAGGGTTTGAGGGTCGGCACAACATTGTGGGCCGAAGGGCCTGTCCTGTGCTGCACTATTCTACACTTCTATGCTCTATGCTTACTATAAATTGCACATTGCACATTTGGACGGAGACGTAACGTAGAGATATTTACTCCTCATGTAAATGAAGGATGTAAGTTATAAAGTCAATTCAATTCAAAACCCACAACCACAGATTCGAACAAAGATACAATAGTGAGACCACGATTAGGATGGAAACGGTCAAATGAGCACACTACAAATGTACAATCAGGAGAAAATATGAGATGCTGGAAATCCAAGTCAACGCAAGAAATTCTGCTGAGTTCCTCCAAAATTTTGTGTGTGATATTGCTGAAGTCACAGTCTTTAATGGGTATCTCAAATCTGTCAAATGTCAAAGGAAATTCAGAAGAAATATTTCAATCTGCAAAGGAATGGGCAAACTGGTTAAATAAAAAAGAAAAGTACTCGAAACAGGTAGATGAATAGATGCAGGATGACTGAAAGTGAAGGAGAAAAAAGGCAATCATGAGATAACATGTTAGCTGAGAGAGAGAGAGAGAGAGAGAGAGAGAGAGAGACAGAGAGAGAGAGAGAGACAGAGAGAGACAGAGAGAGAGAGAGAGAGGGGGGGGGAGACAGAGAGAGAACCAGACAGAGAGAGAAAGAGAGAGACAGGCAGAGAGAGAGAAGGAGGCAGAGAGAGAGAGAGGGAGAGAGAGAGACAGAGAGAGACAGGGAGACAGAGAGAGACAGAGAGGGAGAGAGAGAGACAGAGAGAGGTAGAGAGAGATAGACTGAGAGAGGGAAAGAGAGACAGAGAGGGAGTGAGACAGAGAGAGGGAGAGAGAGTCAGACAGATAGAGAGGGAGAGAGAGACAGAGAGAGGGAGAGAGAGACAGTGAGAGAGTCAGAGAGAGGGAGAGAGAGACAGAGAGAGCAGGAGGGAGGGAGAGAGACAGAGAGAGAGGGAGAGACAGAGAGAGACATGGAGAGGGTGAGAGAGGGAGAGACAGACAATTAGGCAGATGTTTCTCCTGTATCTGCCAGTCTCTGCTACAGAGTGAGGGTGTAGGAGTCAATCTCTGCTGGTCAGTTTCGGGTGCCTTGTGTAAATGTCTGCTTGATTCTCCAGCGGTCAGTCTCTGGTACAGTGTGAGAGTGTGGGGTTCATTCTGTACCTGTCAGTCTCTGGTACAGTGTGAGAGTGTGGGGTTCATTCTGTACCTGTCAGTCTCTGGTACAGTGTGAGAGTGTGGGGTTGATTCTGTACCTGTCAGTCTCTGGTACAGAGTGAGAGTGTGGGGTTCATTCTGTACCTGTCAGTCTCTGGTACAGTGTGAGAGTGTGGGGTTGATTCTGTACCTGTCAGTCTCTGGTACAGTGTGAGATTTGCGGTTAACACTGCATCTTTTAATCTCTCATCTAGTGTAACATTACAACATTTCTTTCAGATTTATCTTTGCAGTTGAATTTTTTGATTGTCTATTTTTCATTTTAATCAATACCACAGGGACGATGCCACTGGTTACATTGAACTAATATTCAGGTACTTTGCAGCAGAGCATCTGGAGCAACAAGACCAGACCATTGATTCAAACACTCTTCTGTGATAAATATATAACTTTCCTCGAGTCTCGGTGTGGGACGGTTTGAGTGGTGTGTACTCTGTAGTGACATTTGGGCTGATGGAATTGAGAATGATTTTGACTGTAGATTTGTAACCCGTGTGTGCCCAGTGATCAGTAATGAGACCTCTGTTTGATCAGATTGAAACACACATGGGTGATCAGATCGCTGATGACATGAATATTGGTGCAGTTGTGGGTGGTGAGGAAGGTTGTCAAACGGACAGAACTGGATGTAGGTCAGTTGGAATCTTGGATGGAGAAACGGGGGGCAAAGTTTAATCTGGACAAGTCTGACAAGTTTACAGGTCCAATGTTGGAGGAACGTACACAGTAAATGACAGCACCCTTGGGAGCAGTGATATATCTTGATGTGTCTGTCCATATCATCCTGCAAGTGGTATTGAAAGCAAATGGAGATGTGCGGTAACCTTGTCTTCATCAGTCATGGTGTTGTGTACAAACCATAGGATGACATGTTACAGCTGGACAAACCCTTGTTTAGGTCACGTTTCGAGTCGTGTGTGCAGTTCTGTTTGCTACATCACAGAAAGGACATGGGGACTGTGGAAAGGGTGCAGAAGAGATTTCCCAATGTGCTGTCTGGATTAGTATAGGGAAAGTTGGATAACACCTGGATTGTTTTTTTTTATTTTATTTATAAACACAGAGCAAAATAAACCCTTCGAACCACACTGCCCAGCAAACCCTGGCAACCCAATTTAACCCTAATCTATTCACAAGATAGTTTACAATCATGAGTTAACCTTCCCGCTACATCGTTGGACTGTGGGAAGAAAGAGGAGGATCTGAATAAAACTGACGCAATCCACAGGAAGAACATACAGAGACTCTTTAAAGAAGGTGCAGGGGCTGAATTCTGACTCCGATGCCCCGAGCTGTAACAGCGTCCTGCAAATCCTTACATGGTCATGGCGCCCCCGAGTGCAGTCTCACCTGACACCAGTGTCAGCAGAGGTATCGTGGGCCGAATGAGCTTTTCCTAATCCTGTTTGCAGCTATAAGTAGTAGAGAGAACATGACATTTTATTGATGGGGAACAGAATACAAATGTCAGGAGCTTATGCTTCCCTTATAGAAACATTGAAACATAGACAACCTACAGCACAATACAGGACCTTCGGTGCACAATGCTGTGCCACACATGTACTTTAGAAATTACTTAGCGTTACCCAAGCCCTCTAGTTTTCTGAGCTCCCTGAACCTATCCAAAAGTCTCTTAAAAGACATTATTGTAACCTCCCCCAACACCGTCACCGGCAGCCCATTCCATGCATTCACCACTCTCTGCATAAAAATCATACCCCTGACATCTCCTCTGTACCTACTTCCAGGCACCTTAAAACTGTGCCCTCTCGTGCTAGCCATTTCAGCCCTGGCAAACAGCCTCTGACTATTCACATGATCAATGTCTCTCATCATCTTATACACCATATATAGGGTGGGGGAGCCCATTTATACATTATTCAGGGAAGAATCTCAATGTGTTGGAATCAGTTCAAGGAATATTCACTGGACCAATACTGGTAGTGAGCTGGTTGTCTGATGAGGAAAGTCTGGGCTTGTGTTTTCTGTTCGTACTGTCTCCATGTGCTTATACGACCAGAAGGTACAGGAGCAGAAGTAGGCCATTGAGTCTGCTCTGCCATTCAATCATGGGCTGATCCAATTCTTCCAGTCATCCCCACACCCCTGCCTTCTCCTCATACCCTTTTATGCCCTAGTTAATTAAGAACCTATCTATCTCTGCTTTAAATGCACACAAAGACTTGGCCTCCACAGCTGCTCGTGGCACCAGATTCCGCAGCTTTACCACCCTCTGACTAAAGTAATTTCTCTGCATCTCCGGACTTAATGGACAATCCTGAAGTCATGCGTCTTGTCCTGGACCCCACCTACCATGGGAAATAAGTTTTCCATATCTAATCTGTTCAGGCCTTTTAACATTCAGAATGTTTCTATGAGATCCCCATTCATTCTCCCGAACTCCAAGGAATACAGCCCAAGAGCTGCCAGATGTTCCTCATATGGTAAACCTTTCATTCCTGGAATCATTTTCGTGAATATTTTCTGAACCCTCTCCAATGTCAGTATATTCTTTCTAAAATAAGGAGCCCAGAACTGCGCACAAGACTCCAAGTGTGGACTAACGAGTGCCTTATAGAGCATCAACATCACACCCCTGCTCTAATATTCTATACATCTAGAAATGAGTGCAAAAATCGCATTTGCCTTCTTCACCACTGACTGAACCTGGAGGTTAACCTTTTGGGTATCCTGCACAACGCATCACAAGTCTCTTTGCATCTTTGCATTTTGAATCATCTCCCCATCTAAATAATAGTCTGCCCATTTATTTATTCTACCAAAGCGCATGACCATACACTTTGCAACATTGTATTTCATTTGCCGCTTCTTTGTCCATTCCCCTAAACTATCTAAGTCTCTCTGTGGGCTCTCTGTTTCCTCAACACTACACACTTCTCCAACTATCTTTGTAGCATCGGCAAATGTTGGCACAAATACATTAATCCCACAGTCCAAATAATTGACATACCTCATAAAAAGCAGCGGTCCCAACATCGACCCCTGTGAACTCCACTGGTAACCGGCAGCCAGCCAGAAAACAATCCCTTTACTCCCACTCTCTGTTTTCTGCCGATAAGCCAGTGCTCCACCCATTGGCAACTAGAACCAGGGACCAGTATTTCATGACTTGAGCAAAAGATCAGAGGATTCTTTTCTGAATCTTAATGCACCCTCAGACATTGGAATTGATTAACTGACAGGTTTTTTAGATCATATCCTTGTATGCTTTTAAGGGAAAGAGAGGGGGATAGTTTATAAGGAGGGGGTGAAATGTTTCTGTGGGCAGACAGGAACATGGAGTTTAATATTGAAACAGGACAGCCGTGACCTTATTAAATGACAGAGCAGGTGGGAGTTGCTGAGTGGGGACTCCTGCTCCTCATTTGGATGTGGGTGTGAGCTTGTGGTGTGCTGACCAGGACTGTACACAGAGCTCCAGCCGTGACCCCACTTGTGTCTATACAATTCCACCAGAGCTCCCTCCCCTGCCATTCTGTACCTTCAGCCAACAAAAGCAAGCCTCTCATCCGCCTTTTAAACCCATCGAATGCTCCGTCCTTCTAACCTGAGGAATCATTCCACATGCTCTCCCTCTGACCCTCTATTCTTCTCCAGATTCCACAATGTACCGTCTGTCTCTTGGCCTTGTTTGGGCTCCCCACCTGCATCACCTCACCTCTCAGATTAAATTATACCTGCCTACCTGTCTAGTCCACTGATACCTTCCTGTAGTCCTCAGCTTTCCCCCGCACTCTCACCCACATAGCCAACTACACTGGACAACAAATATTTTGCTTCCTGATTACTTTTAGGTATGTATATCTTATGGATTTGGACTGCTGATATTGAAAATCACTATCCAATGTCCCTATCACACACCATCTCTTTGAAATTTCCTATATTTTTATATTTCAATTCATAATTCAAGTCAGATTATTTGATGCCAAGGTTAAGGGAGGCACTTGTGTTGGTCCATAAATCAAGCAGGCCAGCAATAACAGGCAATTCAAAGAACTTCCATTGGGACCAGAGAAAATCGCATGGAAAGCATTCAAGGAAGTTGTTGAAAATGTTCAATATTTTCCCAGGGACCAGGGAAATATTGACCAGTTGTGTTTCACTGTAACTGTTGTACTGGAGATGTGTGTCTGGGTCCTGGGCTCAGTGTGGGACTGAATGTCTCTGCTGTCTGAGACTGTGGAACGAATGAGCTGTCAGTGCCTCTGTGCTCAGTAGCACACCTTGTGTGTGAGAGATGGAGCCACTGTTCTGTTCATTGAGCCTTGGCAAGAGGGAACTTTGGCGTACATTGAAGTCTTTCCTGCAGGTAGGAGAAGGAAAGTGAAAGAGGTAAAAGGCAGACACGGTGTGAAGCGACTGGTGCAGCCAGTGCCAGTGTGTGAGGCCACTCACAGGCTGCAGTTCTCAGCTTCTTCTGAGCAGCAGATGGAGGAGCTCCAAACCAAGGAAGAGACAGACAAACCCCACCAGTTCCCGGTATGGATCCGGGAGTGGAACAGAGGGATGGACACAACATTCATTTCCCATGGGATTCACCACTCAGAATACTCACTGTCCAGCAACAACAGACATTGGGAAATGGGCTAATGGGAAACCGTCTTCCCATGGTCAGGGGAGAGGAAGCTGCAATTATAGTCACCAGCAACTTCTTCCCACTCCGCCACACTCGCCGTGGCCCAATCCCAGCGCAGGAATTAATTCTCACTCCACATTCAAGCTACAGGACCTAGGCCTCTGCAACTGGATCCATGACTTCCTAACCGGAATACCACAATTTGTGCGGATTGGGATAACACTTCCACCTCACTGACAATTAACACTGACACTCCACAGGGCTGTGTCCTTATCTCACTGCTCTACTGTCTCTACACCCAGAACTGTGTGGCTAGGCATAGCTCAAACAGCATTTATAAATTTGCTGATGATACAACCACTGTTTTCAGAATTTCAGATGGTGACAATAAATCATAAATTAGGGTGAACTACCAGTTAGTGGAGTGTTGCTGCAGCAACAATCTTGCACTCAACGTCAGCAAGATCAAAACGCTGATTGTGGACTTCAGGAAAGGTGAGATGAAGGAACACAAACCAATCCTCATCAAGGGATCAGAAGTGGAGAGAGTGGACAATTGCAAGTTCCTGGGTGTCAGCATCTCTGAGGATCTAACCTGGATGCAACATATGATGCAGTTATGAAGAAGGCAAGACAGCGGCTATATTTCATTAGGAGTTGGAGGAGATTTGGTTTGTCAACTAGAACACTAAATAAACTTTTACAAACGTACAGTGGTGATCATTCTGACTGGCTGCATCTCCATCTGGTGTGGGGGGGGGGGGGCTTCTGAACGAGATCAAAGTAAATAGCCAAAACTTGTAAAACTGGTCAACTCTACCATGGGTCCAGGCTCGGTAGTACACAACATCTTCAAGGAGCGGTGCCTCAGGAAGGCACCGATCATCATTGAGAATCACCACCACCCAGGACGTGCCCTTTTCACACTGTTACCATCGGGAAGGAAGGAGAGAATGCTGAAGGCACACACTCGGTGATTCAGGAACAGTTTCTTCCCCTCTGACACCCAAATTCTGAATTCTCAATGGGCATTGAACCCAAGAGCACTACCTAACTACTTTTTCTTTTAATTTATGTTTTAATTCATGTTTTAACTACATTCTTTAACTTAAATATTTAATACTTAATGTAACTCAGTTTTTTCTCTATATTTATTTATCGTGGATGTCATTGTACTGCTGCTGTAAAGTTAACAAATGTCACGACATATGCCGGTGATATTCAATCTGGTTCTGATTAAGTTGCTAATTGAGTCTGCCTCTTCCTCTCCAGCAACAACCTCCATTGCCCTCACTCCAGAATCGATACCATTCCCTCAGCAACACACAATTCTGGAGGAACTCAGAAATCCAGGCAGCATTTATGTAAAAGAGTACATCTTTGGTATCTTAGGCCAAGATCCTATGTTTATGAGTAAAAATAAAACACATATACTGATTTAGAACAGTCCAAACACCATTCTCCCATTGTTGATAATGCTGTTTGTCCAAGACCTTCCCACATTGGAACTGTTACAACCCCTTTTCCACAGAGCCTCATCATCAGCATAGAAAGCCAAACTGAACTCAGGCCCAAGATCATTAAAAAGTATACTTAACTATCAGATTAAACAATATTAAACAGATAACACTACCCTGGGAAGGGAGGTACATTTTCTTCCGCAAACTCTGATGACCCCCCTCACTGAAAATAACCCCCCAAAACAAAAAAAAAAGATACCCATTTGCAAAACCAACATGAACACCAAGCTTAATGAGTTTAGTAAAAAGCCTCTCCCTCCATCGCATATCATAAAAATATTTTAATGTTCAAAAGCACTGCAACTACCGATTCTTTCAGTGTAAAAGGATTCCCAGATATCATTCCCAGTAGTACAAGGGAGTCATAGGTCTCCCTTTGCAAAACCCACATTGGTAGTGACGAAGTAATTCTCTCTTATCCAAAACAATCATCAGCCTAATTACTATCATTTTCACCATTATTTTACACAGTGAGGAAGTGAGACAACAGGCCTGTAGAAACCGGACAGCATCGGATCCCACCCAGGTTTTACAACAGGCTTCACCACAGACCTTTTCCAGTCTCCTGGGAGCATTCTTTGCTTCCAGACCTTCTTATAAAACTCAAGCAACTTCTTTTAGACTGCCTCAGGCAGATACTGGAGTACAGTATATGATAGCTTCCCATATCCTGCCCTGGGCTGTAGTTCTTGCCCCATTGATGGCAAATTTCAATTCAGCCAACGTAAATTCATCATCCATGGCAATCTCAAATGCCTCTTGTTTCTCACAAATCTCCCCACTGTCCACCAAGAGACTCTCTCTTCTCTTAAAACACTCATCCCCTATATTGTCTAGACTATGTGTGTTTGCAAACGTGTTTCTCAAACACTTTGCCTTTTCGTTGTCCTCTGCATCAAATTTCCATTCTCCACTAATACTGGAATCTAGTTATAACCTCTGATGCCATTCATCTTCCTCAGCATTCTCCACACCACCATCAGAGGATCATGGGATGGGAGGCCTCGGGAGAAAGAAAGGGGGAGGGGGAATCCCAGAGGATAGGCAAGGAGTATAGTGAGAGGGACAGAGGGAGAAAAAGGGAGAGAGAAAGATATATCTAATAATAATAATCAATAAATAACGGCTGGCGTGGTCCCATGATGTCTTATATCCCTTTTGCCAATCAACTATCCAGCTCTTGGCTCCATCCCTCCCCCTCCTGTTTTCTCTTATAATTTTGGGTCTCTCCCTCCCCTTCCCACTTTCAAATCTCTTACTATCTCTTCTTTCAGTTAGTCCTGACGAACGGTCTCGGCCCGAAACATCGACAGTACCTCTTCCTATAGATGCTGCCTGGCCTTCTGCGTTCACCGGCAATTTATTATGTGGGTTGTATAACTCTGGTCTGTTGGGGATGGCGACATTAATTTACCGGAATAAGACCTGCAGCAGAGTGAGGAATGATCCGACAGAAAGCAGCTCGGGGACTGGTCAAGTCGCATGGAACAATAGAAGATGCCTCACTACTCAGATGCTTTGTTACGTCATTGAGCGATGGTGGTATAGTGGTGAGCATAGCTGCCTTCCAAGCAGTTGACCCGGGTTCAATTCCCGGCCATCGCAGGGTGTACAGTTTTAGACTACATAACATATAAACCTCTGACATAGACACGATCTACGCAGAACTCCATTGACCTAGTAATCGACTCACGCTAATTCAGGCTGTGAGTGTAAATTGATTCATTAATTATCATTAATTACTTAATTAATTAATTAATTAATTATTCATTAATTACTCCCTCCCCTTTCTAGATCTTTCTGTCTCTGTCTCTGGAGACAGCTTATCCACTGATGTCTAATATAAGCCTACTGACTCTCACAGCTATCTGGACTATTCCTCTTCTCACCCTGTCTCTCGCAAAAACGCCATCCCCTTCTCGCAATTCCTCCGTCTCCGCCGCATCTGCTCTCAGGATGAGGCTTTTCATTCTAGGATGAGGGAGATGTCCTCCTTTTTTAAAGAAAGAGGCTTCCCTTCCTCCACTATCAACTCTGCTCTTAAACGCATCTCCCCCATTTCACGTACATCTGCTCTCACTCCATCCTCCCGCCACCCCACTAGGAATAGGGTTCCCCTGGTCTTCACCTACCACCCCACCAGCCTCCGGGTCCAACATATTATTCTCCGTAACTTCCGCCACCTCCAACGGGATCCCACCACTAAGCACATCTTTCCCTCCCCCCCCTCTCTGCTTTCCACAGGGATCGCTCCCTACGTGACTCCCTTGTACATTCCACCCCGCCATCCCTCCCCACTGATCTCCCTCCTGGCGCTTATCCGTGTAAGCGGAACGAGTGCTACACACGCCCTGACACTTCCTCCCTTACCACCATTCAGGGCCCCAAACAGTCCTTCCAGGTGAGGCGACACTTCACCTGTGAGTCAGCTGGGGTGATATACTGCGTCTGGTGCTCCCGATATGGCCTTTTATATATTAGTGGGACCCGATGCAGACTGGGAGGCGCTTTGCTGAACACCTACACTCTGTCCGCCAGAGAAAGCAGGATCTCCCAGTGGCCACACATTTTAATTCCATATCCCATTCCCATTCTGACATGTCTATCCATGGCCTCCTCTACTCTAAAGATGAAGCCACACTCAGGTTGGAGGAACAACACCTTATATTCCGTCTGGGTAGCCTCCAACCTGATGGCATGAACATCGACTTCTCTAACTTCCGCTAATGCCCCACCTCCCCCTCGTAGCCCATCTGTTACTTATTTTTTATACACACATTCTTTCTCTCACTCTCCTTTTTCTCCCTTTGCCCCTCTGAATATACCCCTTGCCCATCCTCTGGGTTCCCCACCCCCCTTGTCTTTCTTCCCGGACCTCCTGTCCCATGATCCTCTCGTATCCCTTTTGCCAATCACCTGTCCAGCTCTTGGTTCCATCCCTCCCTCTCCTGTCTTCTCCTATCATTTTGGATCTCCCCCTCCCCCTCCCACTTTCAAATCTCTTACTCACTCTTCCTTCAGTTAGCCCTGACGAAGGGTCTCGGCCTGAAACGTCGACTGTGCCTCTTCCCAGAGATGCTGCCTGGCCTGCTGCGTTCACCAGCAACTTTGATGTGTGTTTCATTAATTATCATTCACTGGTTGTGAATCAGAGTTGGAATTCACATCCGTCAAGAGTTTCTCGTTAAATTCTGTTCTGACTCTATTCCAGATTCTACAAGAATGGACACTTCACAGGAAGGATCGGCAAGATTTGTAAAGTGTTGCCTGATTAAAGTGTTTGAGCTTGTTTGCCTTCATTGGAATATCAGAGACTGAGAGGAAACTTGACCAAATTATCAGAATCAGAATCCTTTATTATCGTCAAGGATGTGACACATACAGGGAATTTGATGTCGGTTTCCCTGAGCTCTTGCTGCACAGAATCAAAAAGCAAACAAAACAATAGTGCAAATAACTGTGAACTGTATACAATGAGGTGCTGAATACCAGTGTATGTACAGGTGGACTTGGTTTATAATAGACTAAAATTCAAGTGTTCATAAGACTGATGGCATACAGAAAGATACTGTTCCTGTACCTACGTGTCCTGGCATACAGTGATCTAAAGCACCTACCAGAAGGAAGGAGTTGGAACAGGTGATGTCCAGGGTGTGATGGGTCTACAGTGATGCTGCTTGCTCGCTTCCTGACTCTATGAGAGACATAGATTGGGCAGATAGTCAGAATTGGATTCCCAGGGTAGGGATTTGAAATTCCAGCGGGAATGAATTTAAGGTAGGAGAGAGTTTAAAGATGTGCGGGTCACGTTTTTAGACAGAGTGGGGTGGGTGCTTGGAACGGGCTGCCAGGTTCAGAGACGGAAGGGTGTACGATGTTTTTAGTGTGGAGTGACATGGATCGAGGCACAAAGAGAAAATCTACAGATGATGGAAATCCAAGCAACACAGAAAATGTTGGAGGAACTCAGCAGGCCAGGCAGCATCTGTGGGAAAAAATACAGTCGACGTTTCGGGCCGAGTCCCTTCATCCGGACTGGAGCAAAAACCAATGAGGAATCAGAGTTAGACGGTGAGGGGAGGAAGAAGCACGAGGTGATATTTGAAACCGGTGGGGGTGGGGAGGTGGCTGGTAAATTAAAGACCTGAAACTTTGATTGGTGAAAGAGAAACTGGGCTGGAGAACAGGGAAAGAGAGGAGGCCATGAAAGAAAGAGAAGGGGGCGGAACACCAGAGGGAGGTGATGGGCAGGTAACAGATAAGATCAGAGAGGGAAAAGAGAATGGGGCTTCATGAAGGAGGGGACATTACTGGAAGTTTGAGAAATCGATGTTCATGCCATCAGGTTGGAAGCTACCCAGGCGGAATATAATGTTTTGGTCTTCCACCCTGAGCGTGGCTTCATCGGAACAATACTGGAGGCCATGGGCTGCCATGTCGGAATTGGAATGGGAAGTGGAATTAAAATGGGTGGCCACTGGGAGATCTCGCTTGTTCTGGTGGAGGGAGTGTAGGTGCTTGGCGATGTGGTCTTCCAATCTGTGTCGGGTCTCACCGATATACAGGAGGCTGCACCGGGAGCACTGGATGCAGTCGATGACCTTAAAAGACTCACAGCTGAAGAGTCGCCTTACCTAGAAGGATTGCTTGGGGCCCTGAATAGTACTGAGGGCGGAGGTGTAGGGACAGGTGTAACACTTGTTTCACTTGCAAGGATAAGTGCCAGGACAGAGATCAGTGGGAGGGACGGACACACATGGGAGTTTGGTGGTGGGATCCCGCCGGAGATGGTGGAAATTACAGAGAATTGTGTGCTGGAGGCGGAGGCTGGGGCGAGGGAGGTAGGTGAGGACAAGACAAACCCTTTGCCCAGGGGAGGGAGCGAGGATGCGGTGGGGGCAGACGTGAGCAAAATGGAAGAGATTCTGTTGAGAGCAGCTTTCATGGTGGAGGAAGGGAAGCCCCTTTCTTTGAAAAAAGACGATATCCCCTTTGTTCTTGAATGAAACGCTGTATCCTGAGGTCAGATGCGGCAGAGACGGAGGAATTGAGAGAAGGGGCTGGCATTTTTACATGTAATGGGATGCAAAGCGGTATAGTCCAGGTAGCTGTGAGGGTCTGTGTGGTTATAATAGACATCAGTAGACAAGCTGTCTTCAGAGATAGAGACAGAGAGATGGAGAAAACGGAGGGAGCTGTCGGATATGGGACAGGTAAACTTTTGGGCAAGGTGGAAGTTGCAGGCAAAGCTGATGAAGTAGATGAGTTCCACATGGGTGCAGAAAGAGGTAGCAATACCGTTATTTACATAGTGTAGGGAAAGTTAGGGAGCGACACCAGTGTAAGCTTGGAACATAGACTGTTCCACGGAGCCGACACACAGGCAGGCACAGCTGGGACCCATGCCAGTGTCCATGGCTCACCTTGTGTTTAAGGGAAGTGGGAGGACAAGTTCGGCCAGATGGAGGTGAATGGTGGTGGTGGGGAGCTGGTTGGGTCTGGTTTCCCGATGGAAGCGCAGAGATTTGAGACCTTCCTGGTGCGGGGGTGGGTGGTTTGCTGGACGTTTATAGGGATTGGACATCCACAGTGAAAATAAAATGATGGGGAGCCTATATTGGATGAAAACAATTAGACGCCAACTGAATGATCCAAAATTTAATCAAGCCCACGACATTAGACCCGGCAAGTCCGTTAGTTCCAAAGATGTCGCTCGAGGAAACATGCACTTATGGTCAAAGAGAATGGTGAAGGAGTATGTAACTTACACAATCCTGACAAAAATATACCATGCGCCTTGGGTACTGTACTCTCTCTTTTCCCTTCTTCTATCCGGCTGAAGGTACAAGACAGCACGTAGTACAGGCTCGTGGATAGCTTCAACTCCGCCTTTATGTCTATTGGATGGTGCCCGAGACGATAAGATGGAACCTTGACCTCACAATCTACCCGTTGTGATGCGGCACCTGATTGTTTACCCGCACTGTGCTGTCTCTGTCGCAGTTACATTTCATTCTGCATTCTGTTATTGCTTAACATTGTTCTTTCTCAATACGTTGTGTAATGATTTGATCTCTAGAAATAGTGTGAAAGAGAAGCTTTTAAAAAACATTTTAATTCCCACTGAAGTTAACGCTGCAGTCGCAGGGTCTCCGCACAGCACAGCGTTACCCAGCTGGCAATATAACACTCTGCAAAAACTGCCGGGTCACCAGCGTCCCTGGGTGGGCTCGAACCACCAACCTTTCGGTTAACAGCCGAACGCGCTGACCGATTGCGCCACAGAGACAGAATGGGAAATGGAGACTATGAGTGGTCTATTCCGGGGTTGGAAGATGGTGACTGACAATCGATGCTGTGAACCGGCTTTTCACATATCACAATCACAACATTGGAATTAAACTTGAACTTCCACCAACGGCAGCTGACACCGCGGCTTACCCAGAATTCCAAAGGCTGAAATAAAAGGATACTAAACGTCTTCTATCGTCAGATGACTGGATACACCATTTCAGTGAGAGTCTGTGATTTCTCTTGATCCTGAATTCACAGCTCCGTTAGACACTCTGAGCTGATGCATTAACAACGACCTCGATTCAAACAGAGCATCAATCTCCAGCGATACGGTCAAACACTTCACTAATTTTCTTAGTGACGGCACGTGAACAAACACTTCAATTAAACGCCATTGTCTCTGATGCAAACATTGGACGATTGAAGACCAATACATCACAATTCTCGGGCATTACTTCAGCAGAGTCTTTGGTGGCAATGAGGCCGGTAGATTTAATGTTAAACGCCAGATTTGTCACAGAAGAGCTACTTTAACAGATTTCATTGTTTATTGTTTGATAATTATTGCACTACAAATGGAGACCAGCGACACTGAACGACCCATATCTCGTGTCCCTGCAGTTTCCGATGTTGAACTGCCCTTCAGTCCTGTAACTCCCTCCTGGTCGCACACACAAAAGTCTGGAAACACAGATACGAAGAAAAATGTAAGAGAGAAAACAAGGTCGGGATAGAAACCGTCAAATAACGACGTTCTTGATGTACAAGCACGAAAAATGTGCAGATGCTGCAAATACAAGGCAATACCCAGACAGTCCGCTGAGTTCTTGCAGCATTTTGTCTGTGATATTGCTGATATAACAGATTGTATGAGCATCTCAAATCTGAGAAAGGTCAAAGGAAATTGTCTTGAGCCGGAGGGCGGTGAGTCCGTGGAATTCTTTGCTGTCGACGGCGATTGGGCCCGAGTCACTCGGTATGTTTAACGCGGAGGGTGGTAGTTACTTGCTCAGTAAGGAAGTCAAAGACTGGGGAGAGAAGGCGTGAGAATGGAGTTGATGAGGATAATAACTCAGCCAAGATGGAATGGGGCAGACTGACTCTGCTGCCTTCCCTTACGGTCTTATGACCGTATCCCATCAGCGCCTGGGTTCAAGTGTACAGAGTTGTTCGCACTTCTGTTTATGTTTTCTCAAAGTGGTATTTATTGTTCTGTGCTTAGCAGTCTGCATTTCACAGGTGGTGTAGAAAACTGCAAAAAATACAGCTTGATACAATCATTTGCAGGTTGACTGTGTGGTTAAGACGGCATACGATGTATTTACCTTCACCAACCGTGGGATTGAGTTCAGGAGCCGACAGGTAATGTTACAGCTATATAGGACCCTGATCAGACCCCACTTGGAGTACTGTGCTCAGTTCTGGTCACCTCACTCCAGGAAGGATTGGAAACCATAGAAAGGATGCAGAGGAGATTTACAGGGATGTTGCCTGGATTGCGGAGCGTGCCTTATGAGAATAGGTTGAGAGAACTCGGTCTTTTGTCCTCGGAGCCACGGGGGATGAGAGGTGACCTGATGGAGTTGTATAAGATGATGTGAGGCATTGATCCTGTGGATAGTCAGAGGCTTTTTCCCAGGACTGAAAAGGCTCACAGGAGAGGGCACAGTGTTAAGGTGCTTGGAAGTAGGTACAGATGGGAAGTCAGGAGTAAGTTTTTTTTTTACGCAGAGTGGTGAGTGCGTGGAACTGGCTGCCGGCGACGGTGGCGGAGGCGGATGCAATAGGGTATTTTAATAGACTCTCGGATAGGTACATGGAGCTTAGAAAAATAAAAGGCCTCTACTCGTTGGAATTTAGAAGAATGAGGGAGGATCTCATTGAAACCTATCGAATATTGAAAAACCTATAAAGAGTGGATGTGGAGAGTATGTCAGCCCAGCTTCTATGACCCTGACGTTGATGTTGAGCCGAATCGCCGTGGAACATACTGATGAGTTCCTTTGAAAAATGTCCTCCTGTCTCCCAGGCTGAGTGTCGCGGCTGTCATGGTCGAGGGATTAGGGCGGTAGACCAGAAGTTCATTAAAGTTTCAGCGGGCATGTTCCGCTGCGGAGGGAATAACCCGTGTCCACGTAATTTCAAATTATTTTATTCCGTCTCCCAAAGAGTTAATTTTGTCGGCGTTTCCTGATAAAACTGTAAAATAAAGAAAAGAAAACGATGTATTTTGTTGCGCTGTAAAGCGCTTGTTATGAATTCAGGGCGTTCATTGGAAAAGCCATGGATTGAGTGACTCTGGTCACTCTAAACATGCGGATGATCATCTGTCGCCAACGTGGACTGATCTGCTTTCCTATTGAGCCGTACATCTTTAGAATTGGTCCCGACTCCTGATCTTGTGCCTCGGTGAGTTTGCAAAGGAATGGGATTATACCAGAGAGTATCGGCTCTCCTGACCCGACAAACCTTAGGACGTTCTTCTCCATCCCCTCGGTCGTTAAAGATATCTTTCCTCAGGCAGGCAGGAGAGCGGGGTTGTTTGGGTCTACCTTCCTCAGGCGGCGATAGAGGCCACAGGAGGAAAGAGTCTATTTCGGGTCAATTCAGCTGCAGCTCTGCCGCTGTCCATTGATATTTATGCCGAAGAACAGCCCGGAGACAAAGAGAGAGAACGCGGTAGAGACACGGTGGAAGATGAACAGAATGTGTGACAGCAGGGCCACTGAAACTGGGTTCAGTAAATAATGTGAAACACATTCATTGCTGACATGTCGTGAACGAGGTCTCCTAATGTGTCGGAGCACAGGCAGCACAGAGATAATATCAGGATGGGGCAGCAAATACGAGAAGAAAAGCAGAGAGAAAGGTGCGAAATAAATCAACAAAGAACAGATAAGAAAAGAAACATTTATAAAGGAAGCCCTCCACTGGAGCTTAGAAAACTAGACGGCAATGGGTAACCCTAGGTAATTTGTAAGTTAAGGACGTGTTCGGCACAGCATTGTGGGCCGAAGGGCCTGTATTGTGCTGTAGGTTTTCTGTGTCTCTATGAAATGATGTGACGTCAGCAAAGAATCGACAAATGAAAATGAAGAGAAGAATGAGCAACGTCCACAACGGAGCAGCGCGTCACCACGTTCAGACAACATCAGAAAGGCGCAGCGGCAGCGTGCTGGGCCCATGGGCGTCCATTCGGCCGATGGATTGACGATTGTTTCCATGGAGAGCTCTGGAGGTGACGGAGGTCATATCAAATTAACCCGGGCCTATCAGGATAGTCGAAAACTGTCCTGACGTGTGCAAACTTAGAGAACATCACACGGAGAACTTCATGCGGATGTTTTTGGAAACTGGAACCCATGCCTGAGTGGCTGGTGAGGCAGGTACACTCGCAACATTAGAGAATTGTCTGGGCGACCACCTGAATCATCAAGACACTGAAGGCAACAGCTAGTAAGCGAGCTGTTCTCTGGTGTGATCGGTAGTTGATTGTCAACACGGACATTGTGGGCCGAAAGGTCTGTTTTAGGGTCGCATGATTCTGTGAATCTATATTACATTTGTGTATCACAATAAAGAGTTTTATTTACTCTAGTAATGGGGGAGGGGATGAGAGAGATCCCATTGTGTATAAATAGACAGAGTGTGTGGTGAGCAGACTGACCGCACTCAGCGTGAACACATCATCCGACATGTTTTGATGTGTCCTAGTTGGCTGTGGGAATCTGATTTAGAGTGAGAGCAGGAAGCTGCACTGATCGGTTCACCGGGGAAAATGTGAGGGACAGCACTTCAATCCTTGATCCACTGGCCAGCCCAGGGTGAATAATAATTTTACACTCACTCGTCGATTTAAATAATTTCGGGAATTCGTACGCGAGTTGTCAGGGTTGGACCACTCGGACGCTAGAAGTGTATGACTGTGGTTCGAGCTGTTTTCTGAACGTGGTCACTGTGATTCCTCACTCTGGTGCAGTTCCTGTTATGTCCGGTTGAGGTCGCCATCCTCCGACAGACCGGAGATACACAACACCCAGTGTTTCAATGAAGTGGGAGTGATTGATTCAGAATTCGATTCGCTACATATCATTTCCCGCTTGTCGCACTAAAAAAAACAGAAATATAAATATATAACTGTGATTAAAAATGTTCATTCCAACAACACGGATTTGGGCTCGAATGAGAGCACTTCCCTTCGCTAATCCTTGGACACAACAGGTGACTGAATCGCTGGAGCAAACTGAGACACTGCTGTGGGAGGGACACGAGTGAAAGGCTCCAGTATTACAGCTGAGAAACATTAAGGTAATTCTGTTCACCCTCCTGTCCTCTTAAATGTGCATGACATGCGCTATTAACTGCAATTCCTCGTTAGTATAGTGGTTAGTATCCCCGCCTGTCACGCAGGAGACAGGGGTTCAATTCCCCGACGGGGAGAGATGAATTTTACTACATTATTCAACGGGAATATTGAATTCAAAAGAGAAATAAAAGCGGACAAAGAATTGTGTTTACGTTAATTTGGGCATTGGGAAGGATGGAATTGCTCGGGCTGCTGCTGTGAGCCTTCCGAGAAGAAAGTGATGTTACTGTCAACCTCTTTCCTCAAGTATCCCCTGAGAATCTATATCTCAGCACCGTTCTCTGTTACTTGTTCGTTGTTACACAGAGTCCATCATTCCGGGCATATTAATCCGGGGCTTTTGTTGTCGACTATGAATTCCCGCATGGTCCCACCACAGTAGTAAGGTAACTAACCAATATCGGTCCAGACGAAATGTGCCGGTCGGAAACGTCGACTGTTTACTCTTTTCCATCGATTTACTTGGTCTGCTGAGTTCCTTCAGTATTCTGTGTGTGTTGCTTGGATTTCCAGCATCTGCAGATTTCTCTTCTTTGTGACCAATATTAAGTGTCACCCTGGAACACATCGATTGCATCCTCATCTTGTTTTGGTGTGCAAAATGGCTCCAGTCCCCTGCTGTGCAAAGGGAAACTCTGCTCTTCAAAGACCTTTCTTCCCTGGGTTGACTGCACACTATCTGTGAACTATCCTTGCCAAGGCGCTACATTAACTTGACTTGCTGTAACATCCACACTCCCCACTTCCCTTTGCGTCCTGTAAAGGACCACATGAATTGTGGATGCAGCTGAATTGCACGGAAAAGTCGAGTCTCCCCAGTGATCCTGTCATCGTCTGTCTGCAGAGTGGGATTGCTGAACGATAGGAGGCAGCTGTCCTTCGGGTCCTCTCTCCACAGAGTGCTCTCAGTAAGAAACTTAAACAAGTTTCAACACCAGCAGGAATATAAACCCCCTTGCCCACTGTACACTGGAGTTGCACAAACTTCCTGGCAGAGAATGAGGCTAATCAGAAGGGTTCCAAAGCTGATGATAGAGTCGTATGTAAACTTCTTCACTTTAACAGCTTCTAACGGGATCTGCACGGATAAAATCGACGATGTTTTGCATTATTTCAGTCCAATAATGACACAAGTTCCTCCCCTCTCGGCCAACAGGAAGTTTAATGCTGTTCAGATTTGAAAGGCCATGATGCAGCTTGCTGCCACTTTGTTAGAAATGTCTTTGATGACCAGACTTGTATCATGTAGCACTACAGCAGTGTTGTTAGCCGATCACTGCAACACTGGGGTCATACTGATGTTCTCACGATCCCGTCTGGTAGGTCCCCAGAACAGGAACACTACAATCCAGTTACACTCATCAGTCTCCTTCGTGCTTCAATGCTGGCAGGTGTTAGTATTTTCTGCTACAGACTCCAAATATCAATAAATATTTGACAGCTTTTGTTCAGGACAAAGGCTCAATTTAAAGGCAAAGGGGATACCCTTGGCAAACAGCAGTAGGCCTGCCATCCTATACTGTAAGTGCCATTAACAGAAGTTATAGGATCACTGATGACATGGACATTGCACGTACTGTTACCTAAATCTGTTCTCATTACCTGGTAGTTGCAGTAACAGACTTCACCCTCATCCTCATGAAGCAGCTTCAGAGCTGAGGATTTATGCAGTCCATGATGAGAAGTTTATTGCCATCGTTCAAAGCAGTTCCATTGGCAAGTGTGATTTCTCTGGGCAGTGCGGTCCAGTGCTCCCTTCACAGCTCTAATCTTCTTATCAAAGTGGTAAACAGAAACAAACTCAGTACAATTGAGGGGTAGAGATTGCACTGTTAACCCACCTTCTGAATGTCTGGGCCCCCTACAGCACACTCAACAACTCGACCGTTTAGTCCCAACGTGCATTCATAACTAAGGGTCATGTTGTTTGAATGGAACAGGAGCTGTGCTGCCTCGCCTGTGACATGAAGCGCACAAACCACATACCCACTAACATTTCTCCCAGTATCGGATCAGGAGAAGAAGCTGTCAATGCCAAATCCTGACATGCGGGCTTACATCAGGTGCTATTTTACAATGGGCAGAATTACAATTGTACAGATTCTACAGTACAGTTTGGGAAAGGATGATTTAGAGTAAGCTTCATAGTCTGTGGTGGTGATGGCGATAGAGGCTGAAACTGACTGTTATCAAAGTTGCCTTGGCGCTGAGGGTATCTTTAAGTTCAGTGGCCAGGCTGTCTCCATCTTTTACCCCTACTGTGTCCACCGCCAACATCCCCATGTTTGTTAAAGTGAATCAAAGAAAAGCAAAACCCATACAGTTAGAATAGCTTTTTCTAAACAATGCTATACGCTTTTCAAAACAAAAAAATAATACCAGTCACAAGTGGGTGACAAGTCAAAAGCATGTAAAGCATGTAATGTTGAAAGTAAGAGTTAAACTGTAAACAGATGTTAATCTCGCAATGATCAAAAACAATGTGGTTACTGTTATTTTTATTAAATATAAAACAGAATACAAGTTAAAATAACGTTCAAATTAAGAAATAATTAATCAAATTAATAAAATAACGGGCAACTGTCACATTATTTTTATACAACGGTGAATATTAATGAGACAATGGTAGAGCAGTCCAGGGAGTCTCCAGTCCTCACACAAATATTATCCATTCCCTTAACAGTTTGAATCACTTGATTTCATCTGGAATTATTGTAAACCACTCAGAATTTTACTTACCTCTTTTCATCTGAAACAAGTAACAGTCTGCATTTTATTTAACCTGGGCTAATTTACTCATCATTTACAATAACATTCATTACGATGGAGTAAATCCGTGAACTTCTGAAATATTTTGCTTGTCTACTTTATAAATTCACTAACGTGCTCATCTGCTTTTTGTGCAATACTGTCTATCATATGTCACTGTGGAGTGTGAAGGAAACACTTCAATATAACACACCATTTTAGTTCAGAGTGCATAAAAGTCTCCATATTGCTCATTCTCCCATCGTGCTAGTGAGAGGTTTACACCTGCCTCGGCGAGTACTCAGGAGACACGACTGGGGTGGGCTTTGTTGTAACCGTACCTGTGGGAGGCTGAGGTACAGCAGGTTCCTACTACTTCCTACTCAGACATTGGTACGAGTTGTGTCTTGTTACACACTGAGGTAGACCCAATTACATTTTCCTGTTCTTTCTGAGGCTTTTTTCTCTAAATTTATTTCATCTTCTTTGCTCTTACTATGAGAAGCAATCAATTATTTTTGCATTTCGCTCCAGGTGAACACCACAGGGCAGCTGAAAGTTTCCTCACACCTTTCTCCTTATATCTGTACTTCTGCAAGCGCTCCCTTCTTCCATTCCACCCACTTCTCAACACACTTCATTCTGTCTGCTCCATAATGTGTGAACACACACGCCACCGGAGTTCTCTTAGATGTCCAGGACAGTGACTCTCAGGTGACCATTCAGACACATAATCAGGGCACTCACTCATACTTCAGAATTCCCTTTCTTTCGTGCATCATGGGATCAAATCCACCCCAAGGCATAAGCATCATGACCAATGAGATTCCATCCCGGAGGTGGCAAATCCCACAAAAGGTAGTGGATTCGGCCCTGTATATCACGGGTAAAACACTCACAACCACTGAGCACATCCACATGAAACATTACCGTAGGAAAGCAGCGTCCATCGTCAAAGATCCTCACCACCCAGGCAATGCTCTTTTCTCACTGCTGCCATCAGGTAGAAGGTACAGGTACCTCAGGACTCGCAACACCTGGTTCAAGAACAGTTACTACCCCTCAACCATCAGGGTCTTGAACAAAAGGGGATAGATACACTCATGTCAGGACACTTTTAAGGGCTCTGTAATATTGTTATTTCATGCTCGTTATTTATTTTTATTTATTTTTCTGCATTTGCACTGTTTGTTTACAATTTATAGTTTCTCATATTTACAGTTCACAGTAGGTTCTATAGATTTGCTTAGAATTCCCGCAGAAAAGAATCTCAGGGTTGTTTGTGGTGACATGAATCTACTGTGAGAATAGATTTTACTTTGAACTAGATGGTGATATATGCGGACTGTGATAACAACTTACTTTGGGTTAAGATTTTGGCTTTGACAATATTTTTCCGTGACGCACTTTTTTCATGAAGGGGTCAGTGATCTAGTTCCAACGTTTTTTTTAACTAAAATTATAAAAGATTATCCACACAAAAATATGCCAATTACAAACATTAAATATGTATAAGATCGAAGTGTCAATGAAAATATTTCTGTTTATAACACACTCAGGTCCCGTGGGTGGGGAGGGAGTCACCGATCCCGGAAATCTCCGTCTGTACCCACTGTTTACAATGGTGGCAAGTTTTCCAGCGGCTCCATTGATTGACAGCTCCCTCTGGGCTGTGCACTCACAGTCACGTGACACCAAGATTTTAACCAACTCGTGACGCGATGACGTCACAGAGGTCCAGCCTCACCGACGTCGTTTCCTGGGGAACGGTAAATCCGGGCTGGCGGGGTCGGGACTATGGCGAGTTGGTGTTGGGCTCTGCTGTGGGAATCCGCCTCTCCTCTTCCAGCCCGCGGAACAGTGAGTGTCTGTCAGCGCCTCACTGCACCGGCTCTCTGCCTCAGGTACAATATTTAAAACATATTTGCACAGTCACATGGATGGGAAAGGTTGAGAGGGATTCGGGCCTAATGCAGGCAGATGGGCCGAGTTCAGGTCGACAACTTGGTCGGCGGGGATGAGTTGTACCGAAGGGACTGTTTCATTTCTGTATAAACCAGTGACTCTGTTTTGGGAGTTAATTCCGGATGCCAGCTCTTCTCAGTGTGAAATATTTACCCCTCAGATCCCCTTTGAATCTGTCTTTAAACAGTTTTGTCCAACTCTAATGAGAGGCAGTTCTTTGGCTGACAAGGCAAGCAGAACACACAACCCTGTCTACCTGTGATGCCACGTACAGGGAACTGTGTAATAATATTAGAGGCACATGCACAGGGGCTTCAGTGAGCAAGGCCCAGAGGGATATGAAGCTAATGCAGGAAAGTGGGATTAGTATAGCTGTGCATGATGGGCCAGAGGGTCTGTTTCTATCCTGTACAACCCTGACCACAGCAGTCCTCCACTGCCGTGGGGTTTGTCACCTTCATTCTCAGCTGTGAGCTTGTTCCACTGAACCCCTTACCCTCTGAGAAGACATTTGCACCCTCCCACTGTGACCAAGCTGTCAGACATCTCTCCTAATATCACCCAGAGTACTTCACCAAATTCCCATATAAAAGTACTGTTATCGGTACACAGGGAATGGGAGTATTTCGGTAGCCTTTTGAAGGGGTTGGTTCAGTATTTGACCATTAATACATTTGGCCAACAAAATTCCATGGTACTGGGTTCTGAATGTTTTAGCTGAGTCCATCCTGAAGTTCTGTGTTTCAGGTTCCCACTGCACTTTCACAGTCAGTGGTTTCTGCATGTCCATAGTGACCATTGAGAATCTGTCCCCACTAACTCAGCACTTGGTCTGTCTCCTACCCTGCCTTGGTGATTCAAATGCTCATCCAGATGGTCCTTAAATACCAGCCTGCATCACCCCTTCAGACTGTGTTCCAGATTGTAACCTCCCTCTGGGGAGAAAGGAAACATAGAAAACCTACAGCACAATGCAGGCCCTTCGGCCCACAAAGTTGTGCCAAACATGTAGCTACCTTTGAAATTACTAGGGTTACCCACAGCCCTCTATCTTTCTAAGCTCCGTGTATCTATCCAAACGTCTCTTAAAAGACCCTATCGTATCAGCCTCCACCACCATTGCTGGCAGCCCATTCCATACACTCACCACTCTCTGCGTTTAAAATAAGGAAAAAAAAACAACAACAACTTAACCTGACATCTCCTCTGTACCTACTCCCAAGCACCTTAAACCTGTGCCCTCTTGTGGCAGCCAATTCAACCCTGGGAAAAAGCCTCTGACTATCCACACAGTCAATGCCTCCCATCATCTTATACACCTCTATCAGGTCACCTCTCATCCTCTGTCGCTCCAAGGAGAAAAGGCCGAGCTCATTCTACCTATTCTCATAAGGCATGCTCCCCAATCCAGGTAACATCCTTGTAATTCTCCTCTGCACCTTTCTGTGGTTTCCACATCCTTCCTGTAGTGAGGCGACCAGAACTGAGCACAGTCCTCCAAGTGGGTCTGACCAAGGTCCTATCGAGCTGCAACATTGCCTCTCAGCTCCTCAGTTCAATTCCACGATTGATGAAGGCCAATGAAGCGTATGCCTTCTTTACCACAGAGTCAACCTGCGCAGCTGCTTTGAACGTCCTATGGACTCTGACCCCAAGGTCCCTCAGGTCCTCTACACTGCCTTGGTCTTACCATTAATACTATATGCTGTCATCATATTTGACCTACCAAAATGAACCACTTCACACTTATCTGGGTTGAACTCCATCTGCCACTTCTCAGCCCAGTTTTGCATCCTATCAGTGTCCCGCTGTAACCTCTGACAGCCCTCCACACTATCCACAGCACCCCAACCTTTGTGTCATCAGCAAACTTACTAACCCATCCCTCCACATCCTCATCCAGGTCATTTATAAAAATCACAAAAAGTAAGGGTCCCAGAACAGATCCCTGAGGCACACCACTGGTCACCGACCTCCATGCAGAATATGACCCGTTTACAGCCACGCTTTGCCTTCTGTGGGCAAGCCAGTTCTGGATCCGCAAAACATTGTCCCCTTGGATCCCATGCCTCCTTACTTTCTCAATAAGCCTTGCATGGGGTACCTTATCAAATACCTTGCTGAAATCCATATGCACTACATCTACTGCTCTCCCTTCATCAATGTGTTCAGTCACATCCTCAAAAAATTCAATCAGGCTTGTAAGGCACAACCTGCCCTTGACAAAGCTATGCTGACTATTCCTAATCATATTATACCTCTCCAAATGTTCATAAATCCTGCCTCTCACGATCTTCTTCATCAGCTTACCAACCACTGAAGTAAGACTCCCTGGTCAATAATTTCCTGGGCTATCTCTACTCCCTTTCTTGAATGAGGGAACAACATCCTCAGTCCTCCGGAACCTCTCCTGTCCCCATTGATGATGCAAAGATCATCGCCAGAGGCTCAGCAATCTCCTCCCTCGCCTCCCGCAGTATCTTGGGGTACATAGCCTCTGGTCCCGGCCTCTTATCCAACCTGATGCTTTCCAAAAGCTCCAGCACATACTCTTTCTTAATATCTACATGCTCAAGCTTTTCAGTCCACTGCAAGTCATCACTAAAATCATCAAGATCCTTTTCTATAGTGAATATTGAAGTAATGTATTCATTAAGTACCTCTGCTATTTCCGCCGGTTCCATACACACTTCCCCACTGTCACACTTGATAGGTCCTATTCTTTCACGTCTTATCCTCTTTGCTCTTCACATACTTGTAGAATGCCTTGGAGTTTTCCTTAATCCTGCCCGCCAAGGCCTTCTCATGGCCCCTTCTGGCTCTCCTAATTTCCTTCTTAAGCTCCTTCCTGTTAGCCTGACAATCTTCTAGATCTCTAACAGTACCTAGCTCTCTTAACCTTATGTAAGCTTTTCTTTTCTTCTTGACTAGATTTACTACAGCCTTTGTGCACCACGGTTCCTGTACCCTACCATAACTTCCCTGTCTCATTGGAACGTACCTATGCAGAACTTCACACGAATATCCCCTGAACATTTGCCACATTTCTTCCGTACCTTTCCCTGAGAACATCTGTTCCCAATTTAAGCTTCCAGGTTTCTGCCTGACAGCCTCATAATTCCCCTTACTCCAATTAAACACTTTTCTAACTTGTCTGTTCCTATCTCTCCCAATGCTATTGTAAAGGAAATAGAATTATGATCACTATGTCCAAAATGCTCTCCCACTGAGAGATCTGACACCTGACCAGGTTCATTTCCCAATACCAAATCAAGTACAGTCTCTCCTCTTGTAGGCTTATCTACACATTATGTCAAGAAACCTTCCTGAACACACCTAACAAACTCCACCCTATCTAAACCCCTTGCTCGGGGGAGATGCCAATCGATATTTGGGAAATTAAAATCTCCCACCGCAACAACTCTTATTATTACACGCTTCCAGGATCTGTTCCCCTATCTGCTCCTCGATATCCCTGTTACTATTGGGTGGCCTATGCAAACCACCCAGTAGAGTAATTGACCCCTTCCTGTTCCTAACCTCCACCCACAGAGACTCCGTAGACAATCCTCCCACGACGTCCTCCTTTTCTGCAGGCATGACACTATCTCTGATCAACAGTGCCACGCCCCACCTGTTTTGCCTTCCTCTCTGTCCTTCCTGAAACATCTAAAACCCGGCACTTGAAGTAACCATTCCTGTCCCTGAGCCATCCAAGTCTCTGTAATGGCCACCACATCATAGCTCCAAGTAGTGATACGTGCTCTAAGCTCATCTGCTTTGTTCACAATACTCCTTGTGTTAAAATAGACACATCTCAAACCGTTGGTCTGAGCATGTACCTTCTCTATCACTTGCCTGTCCTCCCTCACGCACCGTCTCCAAGCTTTCTCTATTTGTGAGCCAACCGCCTCTTCCTCAGTCTCTTCAGTTCAGTCCCCACCCCCCAACAGTTCTAGTTTAAACTCTCCCCAGTAGCAAACCTCCCCGCCAAGATATTGGTCCCCGTGGGATTCAAGTGCAACTCGTTCTTTTTGTCCAGGTCACATCTGCCCCAAAAGAGGTCTCAATGATCCAGAAATCTCAATCCCTGCCCCCTGCTTCAATCCCTCAGCCACTCATTTATCCTCCAGCTCATTCTATTCCTATACTCACTGTCCCGTGGCATAGGCAGTAATCCCGAGATTACTACCTTTGCTCTCCTGCTTCTCATCTTCCTTCCTAACTCCCTGTGGACTGTTTTCAGGACCTCTTCCCTTTTCCTACCTATGTCAGTGGTACCAATATGTACCACGAGCTCTGGCTGTTCTCCACTCCACTGCAGGATATTTTGGACGTGATCTGAAACTTCCCGGACCCTGGCATCTAGGAGGCAAACTACCATCCGTGTTTCTTTCCTGCATCCACAGAATCGCCTAACTGAAGAGTCCCCTATCACTGCTGCCTTTCTCTTCCTTTACCTACCCTTCTGAGCCACACGGCCAGACTCTGTGTCAGAGGCACGGCCACTGTTGCTTCCCCCAGGTAGGCTATCTCACCCCTCCCCCCCCAACAGTACTCAAACAGGAGTACTTATTGTTCAGGGGGACAGCCACAGGGGTACTCGCTGGTACCTGACTCTTCCCCTTCCCTCTCCTGACTATTAACCAGTTGTCTGTCTCCTGTGGTCCCGGTGTGACTTCCTGCCTATAACTCCCTTCTATCACCTCCTCGCTCTCCCTGACCAGACAAAGGTCAACGAGCTGCAACTCCCGTTCCCTAACACAGTCCCTTAGGAGCCGCAGCTCAACACACCGGGTGTGGATATTGCCATCCAGGAGGCTGGGAGACTGCAGAACTTTCCACATCTGACACCGAGCACAGAACACCGGCCTCACACACTGAATTCCTTTCTGCAATTAACGCAGGTAAACCTACCTCACCTCATTACCACCTATGCCCGTTTAGCCAAAGCCCTCTCACTCTGCTGCCCGCTGGATATGGCGGTCTTCTTTTTAACCTTTTCCCGCTGTACTGGCTGATGTCACGTGCCTGTGCAGTCTTGCCTCTCTTTACTCCGAGTAGTAAAATACCTTTGCTCCAGAAATCCTGAGCCGTTCCACTCGCAGCCTTGTGCTTTTCCTCTTCCTCTTTAAACCACACATTTCTCTCGTTAAACTTCTGTTGCACACACCTCATAATTGTCTATATTAAATTCCATCTGCCATTTTAACAGCTGGACAATGTCCCATATCAATATTTGCTAGCCTTCCTTGCTGTCCAGTACACCCCTAATCTTGGTGTTGTCTGCAAACTTGCTGATCCAGTTTACCACATTCTCATCCAGATCATTAATACAGACGGAAAACAACAATGGACCCAGCACTGGGAAGTTTAACCAGGACAGGATGTACACAGTGAATGACAGGTTCCTGAGAAGTGTTCATGAACAGAGACTTTGTGTGTTTCTGTCTCCACCACCTCCCCTGGCAGGTCATTCAGGAGACCATCACTGATCCTTATCCCTCTCAAACCCCCCTCCCATTCCTCCCACAATCAAGAGCATCCACATTAGATATACCCAGTGAATTGGCCACAGCCGTCTGTGGGGATGAATTCAGAGTCAGAACCAGAATCAGGTTTATTACCACCGGCGTGTGTCATGAAATTTGTTAATGTAGCAGCAGCAGTTCAATGCCGTACATGATAATATAGAAAGAATAAATAAATTACAGTATGTGTGTGTATGGATATGTTTATTTTGTAGATTGAAAACTGTGCAAAAACAGAAATAACATATATAGAATACATCTATAGCAGTTTTGTCTCTTTTAAATTGAGAAATCAAATATCTTCAAACTCCTGATGAAACATATCCGCTGTCTTGCCTTCTTTATACTGTAGCTGCATTGATATGTTGGGACCAGTTTAGGTGCTCAGAGATATTGATATCCAGGAACTTGAAATTATTCACTCTCTCCACTTCTGATCCCTCTCTGAGGATTGGTTTGTGTTCTGTCATCTTACCTTTCCTTCAATCAGCTCTTTTGTCGCACTGACATTAAGCACAAGGTAGTTGCTGCGACACCACTCAGCTAGCTGGTATATCTTGCTCCTGTAAGTCCTCTCCTCTCCATATGAGATTGTACCAGCAACGGTTGTATCCAGCATATTTATGGATGGCTTTTGAGCTACGCTTAGTCACATAGTCATGGGTAGAGGGGGAGTGGAGCAGTCGGCTAAGCACAATCCCTGAGGTGCACCAGTGTCAGTGTTGATTGTCAGCAAGGAGGAGATATTAATCTGAATTTGAATTGAATTTATTTCTTGTATCCTTCATGTACATGAGTAAAAATCTTTGTTACATCTCTGTCTAAATGTGCAATTTACAATCACAGTAATTTATATTAATTTATAATAAATAGAACAGCCAATGTAACATAGAAATACACTCAAATCAGTGTGAGTTAATCAGTCTGCTGGCCTGGTGGAAGAAGCTGTCCCGGAGCCTGTGTGTCCTGGCTTTTCTGCTGCGGTCCTGTTTCCCGGATGGTTGCAGCTGGAATAGATTGTGGTTGGGGTGACTCAGGTCCCCAGTGATCCTTCAGGCCCTTTTCTCACACCTTTTGTTGTAAGTGTCCTCAGTCATGGGAAGTTCACAACTACAGATGCGCTGGGCTGTCTGCACCACTCTCTGTAGAGTCCTGCGATTAACGGAGATGCAGTTTCCATACCAGACAGTGATGCAGCCATTCAGGATGTTCTCAATTTTGCCCCTGTAGAAAGTTCTTAGGATTTGGGGGCCCATAGCAAACTTCCTCACCCGTCTGAGGTGAAAGCGACGCTGTTGTGCCTTTTTCACCACTCAGCTGGTGTGTGCGGACTGCGTGAGATCCTCGGGTATGCTGATGCTGAGGAACTTAAAACTGTTTACCGTCTCAACCCCAGATCCACTGATGTCAATAGGGGTTAGCCCGTCTCCATTAATCCACACAGATTGTGGTCTCCCGGTTAGGAAGTCGAGGATCGAGTTGCAGAGAGACCAGGTTCTGCAGCTTATTAATCAGGACTGTGGGATTGATGATATTAAACACTGAGCTATAGTCAATGAACAACATCCTGTCACAGGCTGTGCAGATTCACTACCCTTTGGTAAGGAAATTATTCCTGATCTTTGTTCTAACAGGATGTCCTAGTATTCTGAGGCTGTGCCCTGTGATCCCAGACTGCCCCGCTATCAGAAACATCCTCCCCACTCCATTGTAGGTCTTTCTATTTTTGATAGGTTTCAATGAGATTCCCTCATTCTTCTAAAGTCTAGCGAGTACAGGCCGAGAGCCAGCAAACAATCCTCGTGCATTAACCCTTTTATTGTCAGGATCATTCTTGTGAACCTCCTCTGGACCTTCTCCTATGTGAACACGTACCTTTTTAGATAAGGGGCCCAAAACAGTTCACAATACTCCAAGTGTGATCGGACCACTGCCTTATAAAGTCTGAGCGTTACATCCTTGCTTTTGTGTTGTAGTCTTCTTGAAATGAATGCTGACGTCACATTTGGTTTCCTTACCACGAAATCAACTGGCAAGTTGATCATTAGGAAATCCTGCACATCGGAGACGTGCCTGACCCTGGTCCCCAGGAGGGGACACACCACCGTGGCATCTCTCTTGCTGCCACAGAATCTCCTGCACATCCCCTGTACTGTGAGTCTGTTGTCATCACTGCTGTGATTGACCTTTCCTCCCGCGGAGCATCGGACCGGGGTGGCAGTATCACTGACACGACGGGCTGCTGTTCTCTGGTTCGTCATCCTCCCAGGGATATCCAAAGGAGTGTACTTGTTGCTGAGGGTCACAGCCACAGGGAGACATTGCACTGTCTGTCTCTTCCCCTTTCCAGTCATGGTAGTCACCAAACTGACCAACCCACTGAATCTCTGGTCTCAGCATCCTGGAAACTCTGGGTCTGTCCATCTCCAGCACCATTCCCACTTCTAGTGGTCACCCTTGTGCATTAATCCTTTTATTGCCAGGATCATTTGTGGCACCCTGTCAAAGAAAGCCTTTTGAAAGTCCAAATATATGACATCAGTGCATCCCCTTTATCCATCCTGTGTGTAATCTGCTCAGAAAGTATTCCAACAGGTTCATCAGGCAAGACTTTCCCTTAAGGAAACCGTGCTGACTTTGTCCTTTCTTGTCCTGTGTTTCCAATACTCCTTAACAATTCACTCCGGTATCTTCCCAACCACTGAGGTCAGTCCAACTGGTCTATAATTCCCTTTCTGCTGCCTTGTCTAATCCAGTATAGCTGTTCCCCTAGTAGCTCAATGACAAACTGCTCCAAAAAGCCATCTGTTCAGCATTCACCAAACTCACTCTCTTGAGATCTATTTCCAACCTGATTTTCCCAATTGACCTGCATGTTAAAATCTCCCCTGAATCCCATGAAATCTCGAATAACATTCCCTTTTTGACATGACTTTTCTATTTACTATTGTAATTTGTGGCCCACATCCCAGCAACGGTTGGGAGGCCTGTATATAGCTACCATCAGCGTCTTTTACCCTTGCAGTTTTTTAACTCAATTCACAAGGATTCAACATCTTCCAATCTTATGTCACATCTTTCTACTGATTTGTTACCATTCTTTATCAGCAGAGCCATTCCATCCCCATTGCCCACCTTCCTGTCTCTCTGATACGTGTAACCTTGGGCACTTAGCTCCCAACTACAAACATTCTTCAGCCGTGATTCAGTGATGGTCACGACAATCCGTAATAGGGCAATAAGATTATCCACCTTATTTCTTATACTCCGTGTATTGAGATATAACAGTTTGAGTACTGTATTTGCTACCCTTATTAATTCTGCATCCCTCATGCACTGATACTAACCCTGCTGGCTGCAGTTATGTCCTATCACCTGCCTGCCCTTCCTGACAGTGTGACTGCATGCAATCTTTGCTTTCTTTACCATCTGTCCTACCCTGAGTCCTTTCACACCTGTTCCCACACCCCTGCCAAATTAGTTTAAATCCTCCCCAACCGCTCTAACAAACCAGCAGTATGCCCACAAGAAAGCTAATCTCAGGGTTGTATATGGTGACAAATGTATTTTTATAATACATTTATTTTCAGCTTTGAACTTTGTAGTAGAGAGCCGGGTGTTGTACTGGTCTGTGTCCTCACTGGCCGGTGCTGTGCTCTGGCAGCTCAGTGTGCTTGGTATACAGTGTCAGTGTTTTTACTGAAGTGTGTCCTTATTACACAATTGATCTTGTCCACCCTGGAGCTTGGAAGATTCACTGGAGACCAGAATGTTTTTTTCAGACTATTATTGGGTAGAGAATCATTCTGTGATCATCGAGACTATTTGACCCATCAAATTTATACCACCTCCTGCTACAACATTTCCACAGTCCCCACTCTGTTCCCACAGCTCTGCAGGTCATTTCCCCTGAAGGACCTGTCTAATTCCTCTTTGAACACTGGTTGTTCCTTCCACCACTCTGCTGAGTCCCATATTTCCCAAGGTGAAGTCAAGAATGTCCCCCTCCCTGGTGGACGACATATTGTTTCAGGAAACCTTCCTGAACACAAATAATGCCCCATCCAAGCCTCAGGGTGTAACGGAGTCCCAGTTACTCTGAGGAGATATTCACTCACCAAATCTACTCTGTAGTTTTTGCATCATCCCATAACCTGCTAACATATCTGTTTCTGTCTCTTACTGGCTATTGGGAGGTCTGCAGTATAATCCCATCATGGTGATTGCACCTTTCTTATTCCTGATTTCTACCCACATTGTCTTACTGGATGAGCCTCTGGGATGACCTTGACCTTGTGACATTCTGCCTGATCAGCAGTACAGAGCCCGAACCTCATTCACCACCCTCTGGACTGTCTGAATCATCTGAATCCTGGAATGTTTATCTGTCAGTGCTGCCCTTCTCTCAGCCAGATCTCTGTAATGGCTGGATCACCGTGCCATGTACTAATCCAGGCTCTAAGTACGTCTGCCGTAACCGTTCTACACTGCACTGACATAAACACACTTCAGGCCCTCAGTGCCACTGTGCTCAGTAACTTGGCCTAACTTCACAGTGGTGTACTGAGCCAATGGCACCAACACGGGTGATGCTATCCGACTCAAACTGATTGGAAAGGCTGGTTCTGTTATAGGAGAGAAACTGGACACACTGGGGGCCGTGGTAAAACAAAGGACCCTACGGAAAATCCTGGCAATCCTGGACAATGTTTCTCACCCTCTGCATGCCACCTTGGCTGAACAGAGGAGCACCTTCTGTAACAGAATAAGACAACTCTGCTGCTCCAAGGAGCGTTGTATGAAGTCATTCTTACACTGGGCCGTCAGGGTCAATAATGAGTCAACCTATAGCCGGGGAAGTGATGCCCCCCCCCCCCACCCCCATGTTAGACTGTTGGAGGTAACTTACTTTTTATTCTTTCTCCTGCTTCTCTTCTGATATTTGTATATCTGTGCACTTGTAATGCTACTGAGACACTGTAATTTATCCATTTGGACTTACTTTCTGTGTTAATCCACATCCGTCAATGCCAGTTACTGACCTCTTACTCTTCCCATCACCTGTCCTGAAGGAGAGCCCAATGACCCATGAAACTAAAACCCTCCATCCTGCACCAGCTCGTGAGCCACACATATAACTGTACCACACTTTTATTTCTTCCCTCGCCAGCAGGTGGCACTGGGATTTCCACCACCGCCGCCCCCCCCCCCCCACCCCGACCCCGAGTTTCCACTTCACTTTTTCCCTAAATCCCTGAGCTCTCCTTGCAGGACTTTGTCTCTTTTGTTAGTGTCAATATGGACCACGACCTCTGGCTGCTCACCCTGCCCTTTCAGAATGGCCTGTACTTGTTCAGTTCCATCCTTGGCCCTGGTACCAGGGAGGTAATGCACCATCCTGCAGTCTGTCTCCTTACGACAGATACACTTGTCTGAGACCCCGGCTAAAGACTCCCCTGTCACTGAGGCTCACCGAGAACACAGAACAGTACAGCACAGGAACAGACCCTTCTTCCCATGATGTCTGTGCTGAACACGATGCCAAATGAAACTAAGTCTCTTCAGCCCGCTTATAATTCATAGAAAACATACATAGAAAATAGGTGCAGGAGTAGGCCATTCGGCCCTTCGAGCCTGCACTGCCATTTATTATGATCATGGCTGATCATCCAACTCAGAACCCCGCCCCAGCCTTCCCTCCATACCCCCTGACCCCCGTAGCCACAAGGGCCATATCTAACTCCCTCTTAAATATAGCCAATGAACTGGCCTCAACTGTTTCCTGTGGCAGAGAATTCCACAGATTCACCACTCTCTGTGTGAAGAAGTTTTTCCTAATCTCGGTCCTAAAAGGCTTCCCCTCAGTCCTCAAACTGTGGCCCCTCGTTCTGGACTTCCCCAACATCAGGAACAATCTTCCTGCATCTAGCCTGTCCAATCCCTTTGGGATCTTATACGTTTCAATCAGATCCCCCCTCACTCTTCTAAATTCCAACGAGTACAAGCCCAGTTCATCCAGTCTTTCTTCATATGAAAGTCCTGCCATCCCAGGAATCAATCTGGTGAACCTTCTTTGTACTCCCTCTATGGCAAGGATGTCTTTCCTCAGATTAGGGGACCAAAACTGCACACAATACTCCAGGTGTGGTCTCACCAAGGCCTTGTACAACTGCAGTAGTACCTCCCTGCTCCTGTACTCGAATCCTCTCGCTATAAATGCCAGCATACCATTCGCCTTCTTCACCGCCTGCTGTACCTGCATGCCCACTTTCAATGACTGGTGTATAATGACACCCAGGTCTCGTTGCACCTCCCCTTTTCCTAATCGGCCACCATTCAGATAATAATCTGTTTTCCTATTTTTGCCACCAAAGTGGATAACTTCACATTTATCCACATTAAATTGCATCTGCCATGAATTTGCCCACTCACCCATCCTATCCAAGTCACCCTGCATCCTCTTAGCATCCTTCTCACAGCTAACACTGCCACCCAGCTTCGTGTCATCCGCAAACTTGGAGATGCTGCATTTAATTCCCTCATCCAAGTCATTAATATATATTGTAAACAACTCAGGTCCCAGCACTGAGTCTTGCGGTACCCCACTAGTCACCGCCTGCCATTCTGAAAAGGTCCTGTTTATTCCCACTCTTTGCTTCCTGTCTGCTGACCAACTCTCCACCCACACCAATCCCTTACCCGCAATACCGTGTGCTTTAAGTTTGCACACTAATCTCCTGTGTGGAACCTTGTCAAAAGCCTTCTGAAAATCCAAATATACCACATCCACTGGTTCTCCCCTATCCACTCTGCTAGTTACATTCTCAAAAAATTCTATGAGATTCGTCAGACATGATTTTCCTTTCACAAATCCATGCTGACTTTGTCCGATCATTTCACTGCTTTCCAAATGTGCTGTTATCACATCCTTGATAACTGACTCCAGCAGTTTCCCCACCACCGACGTTAGGCTAACCGATCTATAATTCCCTGATTTCTCTCTCCCTCCTTTTTTAAAAAGTGGAGTTACATTAGCCACCCTCCAATCCTCAGGAACTAGTCCAGAATCTGACGAGTTTTGAAAAATTATCACTAATGCACCCACTATTTCTTGGGCTACTTCCTTAAGCACCCTGGGATGCACACCATCTGGCCCTGGGGATTTATCTGCCGTCAATCCCGTCAATTTTCCTAACACCACTTCCCTACTAACATGTATTTCGCTCAGTTCCTCCATCTCACTGGACCCTCTGTCCCCTACTATTTCTGGAAGATTATTTATGTCCTCCTTAGTGAAGACAGAACCAAAGTAATTATTCAATTGGTCTGCCATGTCCTTGCTCCCCATAATCAACTCACCTGTTTCTGTCCGTAGGGGACCTACATTTGTCTTTACCCGTCTTTTCCTTTTTACATACCTATAAAATCTTTTACAGTCAGTTTTTATGTTCCCTGCCAGTTTTCTCTCATAATCTTTTTTCCCCTTCCTAATTAAGCCCTTTGTCGTCCTCTGCTGAACTCTGAATTTCTCCCAGTCCTCAGGTGATCCACTTTCTCTGGCTAATTTGTATTCTTCTTCTTTGGAATTGATACTATCCCTAATTTCTCTTGTCAGCCACGGATGCACTACCTTCCTTGATTTATTCTTTTGCCAAACTAGGATGAACAATTGTTGTAGTTCATCCATGCAACCTTTAAATGCTTGCCGTTGCATATCCACCGTCAATCCTTTAAATGTCATTTGCCAGTCTATCTTAGCTAATTCACGTCTCATACCTTCAAAGTTACCCCTCTTTAAGTTCAGAACCTTTGTTTCTGAATTAACTTTGTTTCATGTGATTCAATTCTCTGAATAATCATTTGGTTATCTAAAACCCTGTTAAATGTCATTATCATATCTGCTTCCACCACTCCCCATGGCAGCCCATACGCAGCCCTCACCACTCTGTACAGAAACAGAAATCTTACCTGTCTTAACGTCCAATTTTAAATTCTCACCCTGGCATTTTAAAGCTGCGCCTTCTCATATTTGATATTTCTACCCTGGCAAAATGATCTTGCCTGTTTACCTTGTTTACACCTCTGATAGTTCTATAATCTTCTGTCAGGTCTCCCCTCGGTCTCCTTCACTCCAGGGAAAACAGTCCCAGTCAGTCTGATCTTTCCTTGTAACTCAAGCCCCCAGAGCAGGTAACATTCCTGTGAATCGTTTCTGTACCTTTCCAGCTTAATCACATCCTTCCTCTCATGTGACCAGAACTGCACAGGGTACTCCTGGTGTGGTGTCATTATTGATTTGTACAACTGTAATGTGATGTCCCAACTCCTCTCAGAGCCTTTGCCGATGAAGACAAGCATGTTGTGCTCCTTCTTCACCACCTTGTCTGCCTGTGTTGGCACTTTCAGGGAGTAAGGTACCTGTGCCCCAGGTTTCTCTTTCATCAACACTCCTCAGGACCTTCCATTCACTGGGTATGTCCTGACCTGCTTTAACTTCCCAATATCCATCATTGTGCACTTGTCTGTCACAGTAACAACACTTCTCTGTTTCTCTGCACCAACACCCCAGCAGTAAATGTCAATGGACCATTCAGCTCTGAACCTTGATCATATATGGCTTTATGAACCACTCACTGCTCCCGTCTCTATTTTGTTGTGTAGTTCAGCACCTCGACCCCTCTCTATTTCTCTCATTTATAATTTATCTCCACATAAATAATAGTTTGACTTTTGATTCCTCCTACCACTCTACATGCCATCACACTTCACCACATTAAACTCCATTTACCATGTATTCTGCTCGCCAGCTTCCCAGGTCCCATTGAAGAGATGAAATGTCCAATCACAACATGTCCCCCACCACATTCCCTGTCATTGCCACCGTGGATTCCTCACTCTCTGCCGCTCCTCCCGGTCATTAATATCAATAATAAATCATTGACAATCCAGAACTGGTCGCTGGGACACTCCACTAGTTATATCATCCCAGTCTGAAACAGACCTGTTATTCTGTCTCAGTATGATGACCAGTCTTCAGTCTGTATTAACACACTTCCTTCCCAGTACTGAGCTCTGGTCTTGTGCACCAGCCTTACATGTGGCACCTTGGCAAATGGCTCCCGAAAATCCAAGAACACCACTTCTCCAACTTCCCCTGTAAAGTCTCAAATCTCTGGTGTGTTTGTCAAACATGACTTAACATTCAACAACCCAGGTTACAGGGTCCAAGACCAGGTTCCAGATGGACAGGGTGGTGAAGAGGCTTTTGGAACACTGGCCTTCACTCAGGGCCCCGAATATAGAAGCTGGGATGAGATGTTGCAGTTGTCCAACACGTTGGTTTGGCCACATTTTGCAAATAGTGTTTAGTTTTTGTGACCCTGCTGTATGACAGACACCATTCAGCTGGAAAGAGTACAGAGGAGATTTATGGGGATGTTACTGGATCTCAAAGGATTTGTGGAAAGGTGTTTTGGATAATTTTCCCTGTAATGTTGGAGAATGAGTGCTGATATTGCAGAGGTGTATAAAATCATGAGGGACCTGGAGGCTGGAAATGGAATGAGCTGCTAGGGGGAATGGTTGAGTCAGGTACATTAAAAAAGCACTTGGACAGATAGATGGAAAGGAAAGGTTTTGAAGTATCTGGGCCAAATGCAGAGACATGGGACAAGGAAGAGGATAACCTTCTTCATAATGTGGTGGTGAGGGGGTTACAGACCACAAGCTCAGATGGGAACTTTGGTCATCGTGGAATCTGTGTGAACCTGACTGTAGACATTGAACTTTTCCAAATAATTTGTTATTTCTTGATAGATTATCAACTCCAGTACCTGAAGTGAAGTTAACAGGACTACAGTTACCTGCTTTTTATCTTCCACCCTTCTTCAGCAATGGTTTTCAACTCCACTGGGACCTTTCTGTAACAGTGAGTTTTGACAAACTTCAATGTCTCTACTTTCTCTACAGACTTCCTGTGAAACCCTCCAGTGCAGGTTGTTGGGACCTGGTAAAGTTTGCTTTTAGTCCCATTAGTTTCTCCCTTGTGATGCCAATTGTTACACATTATGGCACAATGTTGAAATATCACCGTTAGATATCTATGGGATGTTTGCTGTGTCCCACTGTGAGCACTAATGCAAATTACTGAGTTAACTTCTCTGCGTGTTCCTTGTTACTTTTAGCTTTTCACTGGTTCCTAGAAAATCTCTGATTCTCTTGTGCACCACCAGTGCCTCTTTGTATGTTCTTTGATTTAATATTTCCTTGAATGCCTTTGACCACACCCCAGGATCTTGAGGCCGCTCCTACCAATGTTGTCTTTCCCTCCCCCTTTCACCATCATTGTCCCTACATATAAAGTTCCTATGAAAATTTACAGCATTGAATCTCAGTGGATTGAATTTGGCTTTTTTTGAAACCAATCAATGGAAAAAGACTCTTTTGTGTCAAAGCGAAAACAAATCTCTACAAAATGCTCTCAACTATTTACAAATCTAAAACACAAAATAATTGTCTGTTTAAGTATTCACCCCCTTTAATATGACACACCAAATCATCATTGGTGCAGCCAATTAGTTTTCCATGTTGCATGATCAGTTAAATGGAGATCACCGTGTGCAGTCAAGGTGTTTCAATTGATTGTAGTAATAGTACACCTGTAAGTGGAAGGTCGAGCTGCTGGTGAGTCAGTATCCTGGGAGAAACTACACCGTGAAGACAAATCAACACTCCGAGCTGCTCTGCAAACAGGTAATTGACAAACACAAGCCAGGAGATGGATACAAGAACATTTCCAAGTCACTGAATGCCCTTGGAGTACAGTTAAGTCACTCATCCAGAAGTGGGAAGAATATGGCACAGCTGTAAATCTGCCAAGAGCAGGCTATCCTCAAAAACTGAGTGGCCATGCAAGAAGGGGCCAGTGGGGGAGGCCACCAAGAGACCTATGATAACTCTAGAGGAGTTACAAGCTTCAGTGGTGGGAGAGATTGTGCAAACATCAACTGTTGCCCGGGTGTTTCACCAGTCGCAGCTTTACGGGAGAGTGGCAGAGAAAAAGCCAGTGTTGAAAAATGCTCTCATGAAATCTTGCCTGAAGTTTGCCAGAATTGTTGGGAGCTCTGAAGTTAGTTGAAAGAAGATTCTATGGTCTGATGAAAACAAAATTGAATTTTTTGACCATCACAAACACTAAGTTTGGAGTAAGCCAAACACCGCACAGCATCAAAAACACACCATCCCTACCGTGAAGTATGGTGGAGGCTGCATCATCCTGTGGGTGTGCTTCACTGCAGCAGGCCCTGAAAGGCACATAAAGGTAGAGGGTAAAATGAATGCAGCAAAATACAGGGAAATCCTGGAGGAAAACCTAATTCAGTCTTCAAATGAACTGCAACTTAGGAGAAAATTAATTTTCCAGCAAGACAATGACCGCAAGCATAAAACCAAAGCTGCAAAGGAATGCCTTAAAACAACAAAGTTAATGTCCTGGAGTGGCTTTGTGAGAGTCCAGACCTCAATCCAATTGAGGATTTGTGGCTGGACTTGAAAAGAAGTGTTCACTCACCAACCCATGCATTCTGACAGAGCTTCAGCAGTTTTGTAAAGAAGAATGTGGAAAAATTGCAGTGTTCATATGTGCAAAGCTGATAGACACCTATTGACACAGACTCAACTGTAAATACTGCCAAAGGTGCATCAACTAATTACGGATTTGAAGGAGGTAAATACTAAGGCAATGAATTATTTTGTTTCATATTTACAATTAATTTAGATTTGTTTTCACTTTGACACCGTGGAGTCTTTTCTGTTGATCAGTGTCAAAAAAGCCAAATTAAATCCATTGCAAAAGAATAAAACATAATAACTTCTAAGGAGACTGAACATTTTTTATAGGCACTGTATCCACTCCTTCAGCAGCAGGTTATGAACAAATCCAACCTGCTCCTTTCCATTTTGCTGATTCTGTGTGGAACATTGAATATAGTGGAATGTCGAAGTCCCAGTCTCTGCAACCATGTCCCTGCCAATAGCTGTTACATCAAACATATTCATCAGTACACAATATGGAACAGATGGCAACCTGCCCTTCGGCCCAGAATATCTGCGCCAATCATAATAATGATCAGACTTTATAAAGTACTGGGGAGGTCTCACTGGAGTATTGTGAGCAGTTTTCGGCCCTTTATCTCAGGAAGGATGAGCTGAAACTCAATGGGTTTCAAAGGACGTTCTCCAGATTGATTGCAGGATGAAACAGGTTGCCACATGAAGAGTGTTTGATGGCTCTGGGCCTGTATTCACTGGAATTTTTGATCAATGAGGGGTGGCCCAATTGAAACCTATCGAATGGTGAAACACAGTCATAAAGTGGATGTGCAGAGGATTGGAGTGACTAATATCAGGACACAGCCTCAGAATAGAGGAGCATCCTTGTAGAATGTGGAGATGGGGATTTTTTTTCACCAGAGAGTGGTTCATCTGTGGAATTCATTGCCACACGGAGCTGTCAAGCCAGGTCTTTATGTATATTTAAGGCAGAGGTTGATAGATTCTTGATTGGTCAGAGTATGAAGGGATACAGGGGAAAGGCAGGAGACTGGGGCTGAGAGGAAAAATGGATCAGCCACAATGAAATGTCGGAGCAGACTCGATGGGCCAAATGGTCGAATTCTGCTCCTATATCTTAGTCTGTGTCACCTCCTCAATGATTTTTATCAAGCATGATCTCCCTACACAAAACCATGTTGAATGTCCCTAAGCAGGCCATGCCTTTCTGAATGTGCATAAATCCTGTACCTCAATATCCTCCCCAGTAGCTTCTCTGCCACTGAAATGAGGCTGCCTTGCCTATAGGTTCCTGGATTCTTGTTATTTCCCTTCTTGATCAAAGCTGCAACATTTCCGACACTCCAGTCCTGTGGGACCTCACATGTTGTGATCGAAGACACATAGATCCTTGTCAAATCACCGGCAATCTGCTCACTTGTTTCTTTCACTGTTGTAGGATATTTGCCTTCAGGCCCTGGAGTCTTAGCCATCTTATTGCTTTTCAGACGTCCCAGCACAACTTGCTCCTTAATCTCAAAATGTCTCTGCACATTCGCATGCCTCATTCTGTTTTCATTGCCATTCAATTCCTTCACTTCAGTAAATACTGACACAACGTACTCATTTAGTACCTCAGCCACTTGATCTGACTTCAACCACATCATTCCTCCTTTAATCTTGAGTCGACATTTCTATTCTCTGGTTATCCTCGTCTTATTAATACAAATCACAAGGCCTTGGGATCATCTTTGGTCCTACATTACAAGGACAGTTTGAGGCCCCTTTTGGCCTTTCCTATCACCTGCTTTAGCATTTCCCTGCTACCTTTATATTCCAAAGGTACCCAGTCTGACTTTAGCTTCACAAACTTTCCATAACCTTTTGACTAAATTTAGGATCTCTCTGCTTGTCTAAAGATCCCTTACTTACCATCCTTCTCCTCACTCCTCACCGGAACATGCTGATCCTGAACTCAGAGTTGCTGGTCTTTAAACAACTCCCACACATCAGATGTGGACTTGTCTGACAGTGGCTGCTCCCAATCAATGTTGCCTGGCTCCTGTCTTCCTCCGTCCTGACTTGTCCTCCTGCAAATTAGTACCTTCATACAAGATCTACTTTTATTTTTACTTGTAACTAAGAAAAAAAGAAACTTGTGATCACTGTTCCCAAAATGTTCACTGACTCTCAACTGTCACCTGGCCTGGCTCATTCCCATCTGTTCTCACCTCTGGTTGGGCCCTGTACATAATGTTTCAAACACCTCTCAGATTCACTGAAGAAATCTGGCGCATTTAAGAATTAAGCAAGTTCCAGTTAATCTAGAGAAGATAATGTCCCCCCACTGGTTGTTGCGGGGCCAATACGAACGCCCCAACAGTGTAACTGCAGATTGCCTCTGTTTGCTGTGACATTCCCAGTGAGGTAACCTCTGCATTTTTAACCCCCCACTCACATGTAAAACAATGAATCCCAGGAATGTTGAGCTGCCAGCCCTGTCCGTCCGATAACATAGTACTCCTAGTGTTGAAATAAACTCATTTCAGCCCATCAGTCCCACCATGTTTATTGGCCTGACATTGGCTCTCGTTCTTTTCAAACTGTGTGTGAGGGAGTTTTGTTTTTCGCTGGAGCGCTGAGTGTCGGATGAATCGTTGGAAATTGGTGGTTGTGGTAAAGTGAAGGCGGAGCTGGACGATGAGAGGCCGGTCTCGGCTCTGTCCGTCACTCTGACTCTGTCTCCTCCCCTCCCCGCCTCTGTCTCTCTGCGCGTTTCTCGGGCAGGTCGGGGCGCTGTGTATAAAAGGAGACAGCAGTAGGCAGTTTGTCAGTGAGCAGCGACCTGAGTGAGGCAGCATCATGTCTGGCAGAGGGAAAGGAGGCAAAGGACTGGGCAAAGGCGGAGCCAAGCGGCACCGTAAAGTGCTCCGTGATAACATCCAGGGCATCACCAAACCGGCCATCCGCCGTCTGGCTCGCCGTGGCGGCGTCAAGCGGATCTCGGGTCTGATCTACGAGGAGACCCGCGGGGTGCTGAAGGTTTTCCTGGAGAATGTGATCCGGGATGCGGTCACCTACACCGAACACGCCAAGCGCAAGACGGTCACTGCCATGGATGTGGTGTACGCTCTGAAACGCCAGGGCCGCACTCTCTATGGCTTCGGCGGCTGAAAAACTCCCACTTCCTCCCGAGCACAAAACAAAGGCTCTTCTAAGAGCCACCCACCGCCTCACAGTCGGAGCCGTATCCACAACCTTTTAATTATTTTTATCGATACATTCCGCTGAGTTACATTTGAAACAGATTAATCGGTTCAGTTTGCAATATTCCTGCGAATCTGCCATTTCCAGTCGGTGATTACTTCAGAACCTCTGAACGCGTTAAGATCGATCTTCATCCTTTTATCTGTCTCGGACAGGAATCAGTTCACTCCTTTAGAGAAGCGACTCCGTAATTATGCATTTAAATCTTAGCTCAGGAGATTAGATATTAAATTTATTAAATGAAACTCAAATTGTATAATGCGTGATAAAACTAACGGTAAATAATTTTTTAAAAAGTCTTCCAGCACCGTTGCTGGGTGCTCTGAAATTGGCGGGCAATTTGAAATTGATCCTGCGCCAATCACACTGTATTCTGATCCGATGAAGTCCAACCGCCAGTAAATTCCTAGAACTCCTTCTGTACATGGTATTAGAGGGCGTTTTTTTCTCTCTCTCTGGAGCTCTGTGTTTCGGACAAACCGTTGGAAATTGCCGGGTGTATTAAAGTGAAGACGGAGCTGGACGATGAGAGGCCGCTCTCGGCTCTGTCCGTCACTCTGACTCTGTCTCCTCCCCTCCCCGCCTCTGTCTCTCTGCGCGTTTCTCGGGCAGGAGTGGTGGCAGAGGATTGGAGGATGGGTCATGTTATCCAGTAACTTAGGATCGAAGGAAAACCAAACACAAGACCATTGTGCAGATGCTGATGGAGGGTCTCGGCCTGAAACGTTGGCTGTTTCCAGTTTCTCATAGATGCTGCCTGGCCTGCTGAGTGCCTCCAGCACTGCGCGTGTATCGCTGCGAGGAAAAGCCCGGGAGCTGAGTCAGGGCTGCTGCTGTTGTCCATTTATTAAAGACTCGGCTGATAACGTCACTGCCCGGCTCAGCAAATTTACCGATGTCACTAAAGTTGGTGATATCGTGGAGTGTGAAACAATGTAACTAACATTACAACAGGACGGTGATCAATGAGGTCACTGATTTGAGGAATGACAGATAAATGTGAGATGTTCCATTGTCATTGACGAACCAGGGCAGAACTGCCGTGGGGAATGGTCTGGCCCTGGGAGTGCTGTAAAACAGAGATATCGGGGTGCGGATATCGAATTCCTTCAGAGTGTAAACACAGGTAGTCAGGACGGTGAAGAAGCGGTTCGCCACACTCGCATTCAGCGGGCAGAGTATCGGGCACTGGACTGTGACGTCACATTACAGCTCTACCAGCCTCGGGGAAACTACTCTCGGAGCACGGAGTACAGTTATAGTTGCCCTGGGATCAGAGGGTGACATTAAACTGGAGAGGGTGCAAAAGGGATTTAACAGGAGGCTGCATAGGCCAGGACCTTTCTCACCAGAGTGTATGTGACATTAGAGAGGTGATAAAATAATGGCAGTCATAGATACGGTCAACAGTGAATCTGTTATCTCCAGGTTTATGGAGTTGGAAGCGAGAGATTACAGATATAAAGTGAGAGAGGAAAGATTTAAATAGGACCCTGAGGAGCAGGTTTTGTACACAGAATGTGCTGTTTACATGGAACAAACTACCCCAAGTGGTGGTGTAGGTGGGCACAGTTGCAATATCTCTTGGACTGTGGAGAGGGAAGTTTCACAGGGACATGGGCCAAATGCAGGCAACTGACAATAATTTTGTTTGGCCACTTGGTCAGCATGGATGTGTTGGGCTGAAGGACCTGTTTCTGTGCTGCATAACTCAGTGACTATGTCTGCTGCTGTGGCAGTGTCAGTAGTGAGAAGGTTTGGGGGATGTAGACAGGAGAGTGAATGGTTGAGGATGTGGCAGATGGAACAGAATGTGGGGAAATGTGTGATCACCCATTCCCAGGAACAAACTGTAAGAGTTATTTCCACACAGGGATGTTCAGAGGGACCTGGGCGTCCTTGTAAACAAATCACTTGAGTTAACATGCAGATACAACAAGTAATGAGAGTGCCTGTACTGTGCTGTACTATTCTATGTTCTATTTATATGGGAGGCAGGGTTTGAGGGTTGGCACAACATTGTGGGCCGAAGGGCCTGTACTGTGCTGTACTATTCTATGTTCTATGTTCAAACAGTATTTTGTCCTGTGATCCATGGGGATTGTACAAGAGGGTACAGAGGTCTCACTGGGATTATACATGGCCCTGGTGAGAACACACCTTGAGTATCGTGTCCAGGTTTGGTCACACTTCCTCAGGAAGGATATCCCTGCAATAGAGGGAGTGCAGTGACTGTTCCCCACACTGACTGGGTTGGTTCCAGGGATGGAAGGTTGGTTATATGAGAGGAGAGTGAGTGCGCTGGGTCTGCATTCCCTGCTGTTCATGAGAAAACGAGGAAATCTGTTAGATTCTTTCAGGATATGACAGGCAATAGGCAAGGAGGATCTTTCCCCTGAATGAGAACTCCATAACTGAGGAAAATACCCTCAGAATGAGGCGTAAATCACAAACACGAGAGAATCTGCTGATGCTGGAAATCAAACGCAACACACACAAAATGCTGGAAGAACTCAGCAGGACAGGCAGCCTCTATGAAAAAGAGTAAACAGTCGACACTTCGGGCCGAGACACTTCATCAGATCTCAGGGTGAAGATTCTCAGCCCGAAGCATCGACTCGTTACTCTTTCCCATAGGTGCTGCCTGGCCTGCTGACTTCCTCCAGCATTTTGTGTCTGTTGCTCAGAATGAGGTGACAAGCATTCAGGATGGAAATGAGATATTTTGTTAATCAGAGAACAAAGAACTTCTGTATTCCTTATATAAGTAATGTGGAGCCTCAGTTGCTGGGTTGAGTCAAAGCTGAGATCAACAGTCTCTGGGAGAGATTTAGTCACTAAGTGAGTCCATAAGACCATAAGATACGGGAGCAGAATTCGGCCATTTTGCCTGTCGAGCCTTCTCTGGCATTTCATCATCACTGATCAATTTTTCCTCTCAGCCCCAATCTCCTGCCTTCCATTGTATCCCTTCATGCCCTGACCAATCAAGAATCTATCAATCTCTGCCTATACCCAGTGATTTGGCCTCCACAGCTGCCTGTAGCAAAAAAATTCACAGATTCACCACTCTCTGGCTGAAGAAATTCCTCCTCTTTTCCATTCTAAAAGGATGACCCTCTATTGTGAAGCTGTGTGGTCCAGTTTTAGACACACCCATCACAAGAAAAATCCTCTCCACATTCACTCAATCAAGCCCTTTCACTATTTGATAGGTTTCAATTTGGTAACCCTTCTTTCTTCGAAGTTCCAGTGAATAGAGGCTCAGAGCCGTGAAACTCTCTTCATTAGGCAAGCCATTTAATCCTGAGTAAAATTCTCCATTTGTGATGTCATGTCAGCACAAAAAAATCTGGATTTCAGAGATGTTTGCATTTTGGAATTATGGACCAATCTGCACAGACCTAATCACTAATTTGCACTGCAGTGAACACTGTTAATTTAACCCATGCAATCCCAGGCATACAGATGCAAAATAAAGACAATTCTAAACTGAAAGTAGGAAAGTTGAACCTTACTTGGAGGTAAAGCCTGATTACTAGGCCTCAGAACATTCTACTCCCCAAATGGTCAAAATAAAGCCAAGTAACAAGGTTTAAAATACCCACAACATGCAGAGTTACATGCCTCTCGTTACCTTGATCCATGGGATAAACACAAGCGGGCCTGATTAACCCTGGCTGGGTTGTCTGGGTGAGGATGTCTCATGATTAAAGACCCAAAACACTCAATGACCCCAGGTTGCATTACTGACGATGTGTCCCTTTGCAACACCCGGTTCATTAAGCCAAGTGGTGTCAGGCCACATTAATGAAGGGAATGGGCCAGATTGAAGTGGCTACACTACACTACCCTATCCACCATAGCCCCACCTATCTCACTATACTAAACTCCACAGCATTATCTCTCCCAGCCCCACATATACATCCACCAGCCCTACCCTCAAACCTAATCCTGAGGTCCAAGGGGGCACACACCCCCACTAACCCTGGGCACACCCCCACAAACCCGATGACCAGTGTAAGGAGAAGGAAGATGCAATAAAGGCAAGTGTTGGACTTGGTTGATGAAGGCATGGGCCAGATCAAAGTGGCAGCGTTGTGTGACACTGAATCTAGAGTGACGAGATGAAGAAGCACAAGAGGGATGATTCTCCCACTGCCGGCATAATCTGTTTGTTATTTTGATTTTGTTCTGATAGTCTTCTGTCTGTTTGAATATTTTGGTATAATTCATACTTAATTTCAGTGTTTCTTGTCAGTGTTGTGTCTCTGATGCAATGTGTCTGTGATGCTGCTACAAATACTTTGATCCTTTCACCTGTGCATAAATAAACTCGATTTAAACTTTACACTGAAATGTCCAAATCTCTCCTTCACTCTCCTGCAGCCCTATGTCATGAACTAAATGTCCTAGTGTTTAATTTTACAATATTTCATCTGATTTTATTTTCATTCGGCTTTTGAAATTTGCCTTTCCCTTTTCAATTTCAGCCCGCACCCCGGCCTGTCTCTGCCCTTCAGTACTTCCTCCCGCATCAAACGACAGCGGTAAACCCCGCCCATTGGCGCCGCTTCCCATCCCCCAGCGTTCCGATTGGTGATTCATTTCTCCAAACAGCCAATGGAAATGCTCAGCATTCCCATCCTCATTAACATACCGCTTTGGGCGCTGCCTATTTAATCCGCGCTCCGAACAGCTTCTGCTTATTATTGTGTTTGAAACCGACGAGGAAATGCCGGATCCAGCAAAACCCGCTCCCAAGAAGGGCGCCAAGAAAGCTTTGTCCAAACCAGCGAGCAAGACTGGCAAGAAGCGCAAGAGGTCGAGGAAGGAGACTTACGCCATCTACATCTACAAAGTGATGAAGCAGGTTCACCCCGACACCGGCATCTCCTCCAAGGCCATGAGCATCATGAATTCATTCGTCAACGATATTTTCGAGCGCATCGCGGGCGAGGCTTCCCGCCTGGCCCATTACAACAAGCGGTCAACCATCAGCTCCCGGGAGATCCAGACCGCCGTGCGCCTGCTGCTGCCCGGGGAGCTGGCCAAGCACGCCGTGTCCGAAGGGACAAAGGCGGTGACCAAGTACACCAGCTCCAAGTGAAGACAAGTTCACTGACAAAACAAACCGGAAAATCAAAGGCTCTTTTAAGAGCCACTCAACAGTTTCATTAAAAGAGTTACACGATGTTGAGACATGGAATTGAGGTAAATTTGGAATTTTTTGTTGAAATGCTCATTCAGAATCTTATCCCCGTTAATCAGAACTTGCTGTCCACTGCTTAGTATAATCCCAATTTCTCTGTTAATTCCTGCCAACTGCCCAGACACGGAATCGTTACACACCCCTTTCCCCGTCGCTTCCTCTCGGTCATCAGATTTCTCTGACATGGACGCTAATATTTCTGGTTTAATTACCGTGGGTTCATTGAGCTTTGTCCCATTTTCGATACTTCTCTTAACCCCATTCCGACGCAAGAGCTGAACACTGTCACGGGTCGTTCCGAGTATTTGTTAAAGCTCCACTTTCTGACGGGCAACCCGTTGCTAAACTGACTTGAGTTTACACAATGACCGACCGCGAACAGCAGCTGAGAACCGGTTTTATTCCAATCGTTTATCAATTGAAAGATATCGGTGAACTAATTTCTCAGACACCATCGCAATATTAACTACGCTTTGTTTAAGTGTGTCGGACTCCAGTAACGGGGGTAAAGAGCCGACAAACAAGCCTGTTGCGGTTTAATTTCAGCAACAAAGGCTTTTTTGGCGGTGTATTGCAAATTTCAGTTTATTTCGGCGGTTAGACGGTATTTTCCGCGCTTCTACAGTTGCTGTCTCTTGATTGGTGAATAAGGCAGCTCTGTGATTGGAATATTTGCTCTTTCCAATCAGAACAGGCACCGGTTCACCAATCAGAAACGCCCCACTACATTCCGCACCCCCCCCCGCCCCGCCTGCATCAGAAGGGCGATTTCCAGAAGCCTGATTTCTAATGGTCAAAACTTCAAATTTATTTCTGATTTATCAAATCTATGTGATGTTATATGTATTCAGGAAACCCGATTGTTATCGCATTTAAGTTCTTCCTTCCAGTGTTATATTGTAATTAAGCGTGATAGATTAGTTGGTAGAGGAGGTGGTGTTGCAAGTTTTTTTTAAAGAGAGGGAGAGGGCATAAAGTTGTGGATGTAAATGAAATGTATGAGGCATTTGAAGACACATTTGATTCCACAGGTAGGGGCAATAAAGTGGTATATTATTATAATGTCGACTGTACCTCTTCCTAGAGGTGCTGCCTGGCCTGCTGCGTTCACCAGCAACTTTTATGCGTGTTGCTTGAAATTCCAGCATCTGCAGATTTCCTCGTGTTTGTGTATTATTATAACCATTGTGGAAAGCTTCCGATTGATTTGTTGGAGAGCATACGTAGCTCTAGCTCACTATGGGTTGTATGATGTGGGGATTTTAACACATAGTTAGTTCACTGTGGGGTTGTTCTCAGATTGGTGATATTTTGTTTATAGAAGAGTTTCAGATATTTCATATCCTGTTAGTCTTTATGGTGGGAGAGGTACGAGATTTAATGTTCATAATAGTTCTGAAAATGCTGTAAATTTAACTTTAGTTTTGAATATTGGAGTGAGTAGTGGGATGTCATGGGAGATGAGGCATTGGGGAGTGATCATTTTCCTATGTTTATAAGCTTGAGTTTGGATTTATATAGGGGGCATGAGGCCACTTTTAGGAGGTGGAGCTCTGGTAAAGCAAATTGGGAGAAGTTTGAATGTTTTATGTGCTGAGCGTCTGTCTGGGCTGAATGGTGAGGATGATGTGGATTTCTGCAAAGAAACGTTGTCACATTATTCATCAAATAGTGGTGGAAGAGATTCAATTTAAAAAGTGCATTAGTGGGAGAAAAGCTGTACCGTGGTGGACGGAGGAGTGTGCAGAGGCAGTTACTGAGAGAAACGTGGCATTTCCGAAAGTTAAGTATCACTCTCCGCGTGATCATATTAAGTGTAACAGGTCACAGGCCGTGCTGAGGAAAGTAATGAAGCTTGTGAAAAAGATTTACTGGAGGTCACATTGTGAAAGTATTGGAAGGACTATTAAACTTGAAGATGTTTGGGGAATGACTAAGAAAATGGGGGTGTGGGATTCATAGGGTTCCGAATATTGATTAAAGAAGGTAATACAATTGTTCCTGAAGGAGAGACGGTTGAGTCCTTGCTCGGTCATTTGCTGCAATTCATAATCAAAATAGGTGGAGAGACTAAACAATGTAGCGATAAGGTTTTACAAGAATACCTTAATGTGTTGGAAACCAGCTGTAGCAATGATAGTATTAGTGATGTAGAGTTTCTTTGTGTGAATTTAAGAAAGCTATTTATAGTACAGGTCAGACGGCTCCAGGAAAGGATGATACATGTTATTGCATGTTTAAACATATGGTCAACAACTCTCTTGAGATAATATGACATTTTTAAAATCATAATTGAAGTTCAGGCCATCTTCCCTCCTCATGGAAAATGGCAATTGTAGTGTCTATTCTAAAACCTGGGAAACCCCTGATGGATCCTCCTAGTTATAGACCAATATCACTGACGTCCCATTTGTGTAAACTTACGGAATGGATGGTGATAGTGTGGTTGAATTATATTTTGGAAAAGGGAGGTGATGTGCTGTTGTTAACAGACTGGATTAATTTGAGGGGCAAGTGCTGGTTCCACGCCACATGTTTCAAAAGCAGTCAATGATTTTATGCAGAAAACTCCGCAGCTACTTGAACACAGCAAGCTTCCACAAACAATATACTCAATGGAGACGTCAATCCATGGCCTCGTATACTGTCGCAATGAGGCCACACTCAGGTAGGAGGAACAACACTTTGTATTCTGTCTGGGCAGCCTCCAATCTGATGGCATGAACATCTACTTCTTGATCTTCCAGTCATGCCTCCCCTCGCTCATCATTCCCCATCCCCCTTTCCCTCTCATTGCCTGCCCATCGCCTCCCTCTGGTGTTCCTCCCCCCTTTTCTTTCATCCACGGCCTTCTGTTCTCTCCTGTCAGACTCCCCCTTCTCCAGCCCTGTATCTCTTTCACCAAACAACTTCCCAGCTCTTTACTTCATCCCTCCCTCTCCCAGTTCCACCTGTCACTTTGTGTTTCTCTCTCCCTTCCCCACCTTTAAAATTTACTCCTCATTGTTTTTTCTCCAGTCCTGCTGAAGAATCTCGGCCCAAAACGTCAGCTGTACTTTTATCCACAGATGCTGCCTGGCCTGCAGAGTTTCTCCAGCATGTTGTGTGTGTTCCTTGGATTTCCAGCATCTGCAGATTTTCTCCTGTTTATTACTCAATGTCAACAAGCATTTTATATGACACTGTCACAGTCCCACTCATTTAGAAATGCAGATATGAAACTCGAGGTTCAGCAGATGCTGGGAATAAACTCTGAAGTGACACACACAAAGTACTGCGGGAACTCAGCAGGTCAGGCAGCAGCTAAACAGAGGAATAAACAGTCTAGATAGGATGAAGTGTCTTGGCCCATAATATCAACTATTTATTTGTCTGCACAGATGCTGCTGGGGGGCACTGAGTCCCTCCAGTATTTTGCAAACATAAACCTCTTTTTTTCAGTCAATCAGTTTCCAAATGTTGCTGAACTTTCATTTGCAGCCTCATCCTCCTGGTCTGATTCCCTCCTTCTACTCTACGTAAACTCGAGCCTCCATCACATCTGGAGCTCCAAAGCCCTCATTTGTGCTGACCCCTCTTCTTTCTGCTTCACCATTCTGCTGTCGTACTTTAGAGGAGAGTGTTGTATTGCAACAGCCCGGCAATGTGAGGCACAGCCCTTCGAAATCAGTGAAAATGACACACAACAATGAACAGAGTGGGACAGGAAGATTTTAACAACACAAGACTTCAGCCTTGGTCCAGAGCTGTGAGGGATGAGGAATATTTGGGAGAAAACCACAGTAAATTAATCCTCTGCAGTTTACAGAAAGTCGTGGAGTGAATTCAAGGTAAACCTCTTCATCCCCAGACCGGTGACCAGTTACATCCTGAACATTATAGGGTGAGTTAGTGGTGAACGGCAGGGATGAGTTTGAAAGCTCTGGTGTGCAATAGGAACACAAGCAGGTACCAGCTGGACTGGGTGGCCTCTCGACTGTTCATTGTCAGTGTGACAGGGAGGAAGCACCTGAGACACAGGATTTGAAATGGAATTGATCTATTTGTCTATGACAGATCCACAATATTAAACATCAGTGTATTTTAAGATGGTGGGATGAACCCCCTCAATGCTCAGTAACCAGGGTTCAGTCCTGGGTCTGATGACCAGCCACAATATCTGTGGAATCTGACATTAACAGTCCCATATACAGCTTATTATAACTTCCTCCCTGATGTGAAGTTGCTGGTGTTTCAGCAGGTGGGATGACTTGAGTAAATTTCTTTGCTGACTCAGGACAGAAGTGTGTCCTCTATGAATTGTAAACTCACTGGAGCCTCACACGGTGGGTGAACTGAATGAATCTCCTCCCACACTCGGAACAGGTGTGAAGCTATACTGAGAGACAGAGACAACAGAGCCAAGTCTAGCTGCTCACCAGTGTGAACTGGCTGGTGTTTTAATAGCTCATGTGACTGAATGAATCCCGTCTGCCATGGAGCAGGTGAATGGCCTCTCCCCGTGTGAACTTGCTGGTGTATCTGCAGGTGCAGTGGCCTGGTGAATCCCTTCCAAAATGAGAGGCGGTGAACGCCAACTCACTGGTATCAACTCTATGGCCATTTATCAGGTCAGTCCATGGACAAGTCCACGTATTGGGACTCTGGTGTGCTGTCTTCTCAACCATCTCCCCCTTCATATTCAGTGACTGGTAGCATTCAAATGCTGGGGAACCGACAGACACAGCAGAAGTGACACGCTGTTGCATTTGAGATTCTCAGACAGAAATTCTTTGCCTTTTCTGCCTGTAAAATGTTTGCAAAGAAGATCAACAGGTGAAAGAGAATATATCTCAGCTGAGATTATTTTGGTTTTCATGTTGATGTCTGATGTCACACTGTTACAGTGAGGCTGAACACTGTGCGGAGGAACAACACTTCTAACTGGGCATAGTTCAGGCATAAGGACACAACATCAAATTCTCTGTTTTCCTCTCTGCCCATCAAGCTGTGACTTGGCTCAGTGTGTCTCTCTCCATTACTTATAGCTACACATTCTGGGTATCTCCCACAGACCTACTAAGCACACAATACAAACAGAGCTGCTTTGTGAGAGTTTCTGCTGATCGTGACCCTGCTGGCATTTGACTGTAGTAAACTCAGAGTCAGCAATGCCATTAACCCTCAAGAGAATGTGATCAGGTTTTCTTGGTGCAGATTGACACTGCGGTATTCTTGCAGTGTGAAGACTTTTACAAATAAAATGGCATGAGGCATTTTCTGTTTCAGGAAAACCATAACAACTCGTTTATTGTCCTCCAAATACAGAAACATAAAGCACAGATTAAAAAAAAAACTTCACATACTTACATCATAACAGCAGTCCAGCTTCTAAAAGAGAAACACAACAGAATGTCAGTGGTCATTAATTACACACATTTCCAGCCATGACATTACCCTACGGTGACCCCACCCCCCACTGAATCCTCTTACTGCTCCCCCTCTGTGATCTTTAGAGCAGTTTACTTCCTTTCAGTGACACTTGCAAGATAATACAGAGAAACACATCAAGTTCTCTCGTGTATTAGTGCTCCTAAGGGTGCTGCCATTTACTGTGGAGTTTCTTACGACATTTTACCTGTAAAACTCCTCACACTTGTCCAGATTAAAATCCATTTCCCCCATTTCTCCATCCATGATTCCAATTGATCTATATCCACTTCTGTCCATTTGACAACCTTCCTCGCCACCCACAACTATACCAACATTCGTGTCATCAGCGATCTGATCCGCCCATGTGTGTTTTAATCTGATCAAACAAAGGTCCCATCACTGATCACTGTGGACACACTGGTTACATATCTACAGTCAAAATCATTCTCAATCCTATCAGTTCAAATTTTGCTACACGATACACACCATTCAAACCCTCCCACACCGAGACTCGAGGAAAGTTACACATTTATCACAAGACCAGAGTTGGGTTGAATGGTCTGGGCTTGTTACTCTGGATGCTCTGCTCCAAAGTCCATTCAGATTAGTACAAGGTAACCAGATACATCATCACTGAGACACTGATGTACAGCATTGTGTCACAAACAGGAGAAAATCTACAGTTGCTGGAAATCCAAGCCACACACACAAATGCTGAACAAACTCAGCGGGTCAGGCAGCATCTATAGAAAAAAAAAACACAGCCACTGTTTTGGGACAAAACCCTTCGGCAGTACTTAGGAGAAAATCTGAGGAGTAGATTTAAAAGGTGGGGAAGGGGAGAGAGAAAATAAGGTGCGGGTGAAACCTGTAGGGGGCTGGGAAGTTGATTAGTGAAAGAGACAGGAGGGCATGGAAGAAAGAAAAGGAGGGAGGAGCACCAGAGGGAGATGGTGGGTGGGCAAGATGATGGGAAATGGTGAAAAGGGGGGTGTGGGAGGCATTACCAGAAATGCGATAGTTCGATGTTCATGCCGTCAGGTTGGAAGCCACCCATAAGGTGTTGTTCCTCCAACAAATGTGTGGCCACATCGCATTGTGTGATATTGTTTAAAAAGCTAAAAAGAATTCAAGTGTGAGGATGAATCTGAAAGAAGTTTCTACATTTACATTGCATGAGAGACTGGGAGACACAGTGCCAAGTACCAACTCCCACACTGTACCGGAAACTGACAGGTACAGAATGAACCCCACACTCTCACACTGTAGCAGAGGCTGACAGGTAGAAAATGAACCCCACACTCTCATACTGTACCAGAAACTGACGGGTACAGAATGAACCCCACACTCTCACACTGTACCAGAGACTGACGGGTACAGAATGAACCCCACACTCTCACACTGTACCAGAGACTGACGGGTACAGAATGAACCCCACACTCTCACACTGTACGAGAGACTGACGCGTACAGAATGAACCCTGTACGTAATGTACAGACATTACGTACTTTAACAAACCCGAACAACGCTCCTCCCCAACTCAAGACAGCACCACTTTGATCAATTTATACTGCAGTGGACTGTCTTGAGACTCGTTCAAATTCTCTGCAACACACATCAAAGTTGTTGGTGAAGGCAGCAGGCCAGGCAGCATCTCTAGGAAAGAGGTACAGTCGACATTTTGGGTCGAGAACCTTCGGCAGGACTAACTGCTAATTCTCTTCTCTTTTTACAATTCTGTACAGCAGTTTAGTTCTTGTGAGCACTGTATCGTGGATACTATGTGTTTCTGATGCTGCTGCAGTAAATTTATCTTTCACCTGGTCCATTTGACCTTCGGTCTCCTGCTGTCCTGTTTCATTACATAAACGTTTCATATTATAGAAACATAGAAAATAGGTGCAGGAGAAGGCCATTCGGCCCTTTGAGCCTGCACCGCCATTTATTATGATCATGGCTGATCATCCAACTCAGAACACCGCCCCGGCCTTCCCTCCATACCCCCTGACCCCCGTAGCCACAAGGGCCATATCTAACTCCCTCTTAAATATAGCCAATGAACTGGCCTCAACGGTTTCCTGTGGCAGAGAATTCCACAGATTCACCACTCTCTGTGTGAAGAAGTTTTTCCTAATCTCGGTCCTAAAAGGCTTCCCCTCTATCCTCAAACTGTGACCCCTTGTTCTGGACTTCCCCAACATCGGGAACAATCTTCCTGCATCTAGCCTGTCCAATCCCTTTAGGATCTTATACGTTTCAATCAGATCCCCCCTCAATCTTCTAAATTCCAACGAGTACAAGCCCAGTTCATCCATTCTTTCTTCATATGAAAGTCCTGCCATCCCAGGAATCAATCTGGTGAACCTTCTCTGTACTCCCTCTATGGTAAGGATGTCCTTCCTCAGATTAGGGGACCAAAACTGCACACAATACTCCAGGTGTGGTCTCACCAAGGCCTTGTACAACTGCAGTAGTACCTCCCTGCTCCTGTACTCAAATCCTCTCGCTATAAATGCCAGCATACCATTCGCCTTTTTCACCGTCTGCTGTACCTGCATGCCCACTTTCAATGACTGGTGTATAATGACACCCAGGTCACGTTGCACCTCCCCTTTTCCTAATCGGCCACCATTCAGATAATAATCTGTTTTCCTATTTTTGCCACCAAAGTGGATAACTTCACATTTATCCACATTAAATTGCATCTGCCATGAATTTGCCCACTCACCCAACCTATCCAAGTCACCCTGCATCCTCTTAGCGTCCTCCTCACAGCTAACACTGCCACCTAGCTTCGTGTCATCCGCAAACTTGGAGATGCTGCATTTAATTCCCTCATCCAAGTCATTAATATATATTGTAAACAACTGGGGTCCCAGCACTGAGCCTTGCGGTACCCCACTAGTCACCGCCTGCCATTCTGAAAAGGTCCCGTTTAATCCCACTCTTTGCTTCCTGTCTGCTAACCAATTCTCCACTCACACCAATACCTTACCCCCAATACCATGTGCTTTAAGTTTGCACACTAATCTCCTGTGTGGGACCTTGTCAAAAGCCTTCTGAAAATCCAAATATACCACATCCACTGGTTCTCCCCTATCCACTCTACCAGTTACATCCTCAAAAAATTCTATGAGATTCGTCAGACATGATTTTCTTTTCACAAATCCATGCTGACTTTGTCCGATCATTTCACCGCTTTCCAAATGTGCTGTTATCACATCCTTGATAACTGACTCCAGCAGTTTCCCCACCACCGACGTTAGGCTATTAACTGTGTGTTTTCCTCATTCCATCTGCTTTTCTAGCAGATACGACGGGCCGAATGACCGAATACTGTCGCTGTAGTTGGTCCATTTTGTATTTTAGATTTCCTTCCTGCGGAATTAACCGGCAGCAGCAACTCACCACATCGGCGAGAGTTCCCAGTCCACGGCGTTACCCAAAACGAACACTGGGTAGCGCAGAACGAGTTCTGATTGGTTGAACGAATTCCTTTAGCTATCCAATCAAATTATCTTACTGCATGAACGTTACTTCAAATAGCCATTGAGAAACATAGGCATCCCGTCCCTCATTAGCATACACCTCTGGGCGCTGCCTATTTAATTCGTGCTCCGAGCCCGTTTTGCTTATTTGTGGTTCTGAAGCGGTCAGCTGAAATGCCTGAGACAGCGAAACCCGCTCCGAAGAAGGGCGCCAAGAAAACTCTGCCCAAACCAGCGGGTAAGGCAGGGAAGAAGCGCAAGAGGCTGAGGAAGGAGAGTTACTCCATCTACATCTACAAAGTGATGAAGCAGGTTCACCCCGATACTGGCATCTCCTCCAAGGCCATGAGCATCATGAATTCATTCGTCAACGACATCTTCGAGCGCATCGGGGGCGAGGCTTCCCGCCTGGCCCATTACAACAAGCGGTCAACCATCACCTCACGGGAGATCCAGACCGCCGTGCGCCTGCTGCTGCCCGGGGAGCTGGCCAAGCACGCAGTTTCCGAAGGAACGAAGGCGGTGACCAAGTACACCAGCTCCAAGTAAAGCTCCCCAGTGAGATGATCGGAAACACAACGGCTCTTTTAAGAGCCACTCACGATTTCACTGAGAGAGTTGTACTAGCATTTAGGCAATACATGGCGCACGTTTTATGTGTGGTGACTTTTACAGGAGCTAAAGAGCGGTTGGAATATCCGCTTCATCTTCCCTCAATAATCCTGGTGTTTAACATTCCTCCCACTCCCGTTGCTGTTTTAGCTGTGGGTTCAGGAGTTTATTAGTTGGAGTTAGGTAACTTCTCTGAATCTCATTTTAATTCGAGGCCGGAACGACTTCACGGTTCTTTCATACAACAGTTTTTAAAAAAAAAAATTGCAGACTAGCCGCTGGTCACAGTTTGTCGATAACCTGCTAACGTTTACACAATGACTGGCACCGGGTAGAAGCTGAGTGTTAGATTTACTCGGTTCCTTTACGAGTTGAAAGAAATTTGAGTGCCCAGACACTCCATTATCAACTACACTTACATTAAATGTGCCCGGTTTCAGTAACAGGGGGAAATACGAAGACCCAGTCCTCAAACAGATCAGCAATGATTTAATTTCAGATTAAATTTGAACAATGAGTTTTTTTGGCGGGCTTTTTCCAATTTTCAGAGTACTTTGGGGAGGAGATGGTTACACTGCGCGCTTCTACCTTTACGGGCTCTTGATTGGTGATTAAGGCAGTTCGTCGATTGGGCCATTTCTTTTCACCAATGAAAACAAGCAGCATTAAACCAATCACAAGCATTAGTTTGCATTCTCAAAGAAGGTATAAAAATGCGAGTTGGGGCGGGGTGAACATTCCATCACTGTCGTTGGAGCAGTTACTGTGACTTTGAAAATGTCTGGACGTGGAAAAAGCGGCGCCGGCAAAGTTCGGTCCAAGGCCAAATCTCGCTCATCTCGGGCTGGACTGCAGTTCCCGGTCGGCCGAGTTCATCGACTCCTAAGAAAGGGCAACTATGCTGAGCGGGTGGGTGCCGGAGCCCCTGTTTATCTGGCTGCTGTGCTCGAGTATCTGACAGCTGAAATCCTCGAATTGGCCGGCAATGCAGCCCGGGACAATAAGAAGACCCGCATCATCCCCCGACACCTGCAGCTGGCCGTCCGCAACGACGAGGAGCTGAACAAGCTGCTAGGAGGGGTGACTATCGCTCAGGGCGGTGTGTTACCCAATATCCAGGCTGTGCTGTTGCCCAAGAAAACCGGCGGTGCCAGTAAGTGAGGCGACGTAAACTGAACCTATTTACCCAAAGGCTCTTTTCAGAGCCACTCACAGTGTCTGTGGAAGGGCTGAACAGCGGGTGATTACCGTTCGGAGTAACTCGGCTGTGTATCTGACACGGCCCCGATCGGAGGCATCCCTGGTAACGTTTTCTCTCCTTCCGTCGTGTTTCTTCCGCGAATTAAATCGGTATAAGTCTGCAGAGTACGCGGTCCGCTTCGCCCTGACTCATTTCCCGTCTCTGCTGGCTGAATGGAGCTCTCTCCCCTTCCGGGGCGGGGAAATGAACTTTCAGAGTCAGCCCCCGGAGGGTGAATTTAATCTCCGATCATTGAACGATTCCGGTCTTCATGACCTGAAACCGCGTTGTCTGGGTTTGACATTGCGGGTTGACCCTGGACCGTTCCGCTGATCGCTTCATGAGCAATTCCCACCGCCTCACAGAACAATATTGATTTGCAGCTTTACATTTATCTACAAAAGTACATTTACCATATGGAACTGACAGTATTTACTGAAAATCTCGTCCGCCTGGGTCTCTGAAATATAAATGAACATTTGCAAAGTCGGGGTCAGTTTGGTCAGATCTCCCGAGACACGGCTCCCTCTGTGAGGCGGTGGGTCGCTCTGATACAGACTTTTGTTTGTGCCAGGAAGAAAAGGGAGGGGGAGGGTGGATCGACAAGGAGGTTCAGTGCTGTCCTGTCTCTAATAGGAACTTCTAAATACTGATTGATAAAACTGGACACACAGAATAAATTCTGCGCCACCAACCCTTTTGCAGTGCGGCGGTCCCAGTATACATGATGCGGCAATCCCCAGGGATGTCTTCTCTAAGTACCACTGAGATGTTCTCTCTGGTCAAACACATCTCTCCCCTCCACTCCATCGTACCTGTAGCATTTGTATTGTGAAACTGATCTGCCGGTCCTGCCCCTCCGACAATCATTTTTCTGTTGGGGATATAATATCCCAGTCTCCTGCACGGATCCATGCCCAGGGGCCATCTTCTGTTCAGAACAAAGGACAGTACAGGAGTGGCCCTTTGGCCCTTCTCTACATATTCTTGTGACTGTCTAAATTTCCTTAAATACTCCTGTGCTCTCTGCCTCTGCCACCACCCCTGACAGTGCATTCCATGTCTCCATCAATCTGTTGTCTTCACTTTCTTCCTCTGACCTTAAATACATGCCTTCTGTGAAAAATATTACTGGCTGTCTACACCAACTATGACCACAAAATTCCACAGGTTTCTATCAAATCTCTCCTGAGCCGACGCCACTCCAGAAGAAAAAAGTTTCAGCATGTCGAGCCTCTCCTCAGCGCACACCTCCTCCAGACATCCTGCTCCAAACCCTCCACATGCTTCCTATAATGAGGTGATCAGAACTGAACACGATACTCTCAATGTGGCCTCACCAGCATTTTATAAACCTGTAACATCATGTCCTGGGGCTTGAACTCAATGCCTTGCCTGATGAAGGTAAACATGCCATACACCGACTTCACCTCCCTGTCAACCTGTGCTCCCAGTTTTAGGGAACTGATGTCTCTGAACCTCAACATCCTTCTCTTTGTCAATACTGTTAATGTTCCTGCCATTAACTGTGTACACACCCTTGATGTTGGATCTCCCAAAGTGCAGCCCTAGGTATCCTTTTCACCACAACGAATGTATGGAATGCAATGGGATTATCTTCAATCCTACTTGCCGGAGATTTTTCATCAGTGTTTCCAGCTCTCCAAACATTCTTGAGTTCCCCTGTTTTTTAAATATAGTCCTCAAACACCCTGTTTGATTACAGATTCCTAAGCCTTACTTATGCTTCTTCCTCCTCCTTGATTAAATTAACTTCCTGTCACATCATCCAAGGTTCCTGAACCTTGCCATCCTTGACCCTCCCTCTTACTGGAAAAAACTGGCCCTGAAACACTGCACTGGTCTTTCAACAAACTCCAGGTCAGATGTGGATTTGCCTCAAAATCCATCGTTACATATTGCTGTGCCTGGCATCTAACTCAGCTTCAATCTCTCCATTCAGTGACTGGTGTTCTGTTTCACATCCCCCTGTCAATCTCGTTTCAACCCTCATAGGGAGCAGCAATGAACCTCATGATCCTGACCGCCCTCCAGTAAAACTGCAAACCATCCCTCTTGTAAATGTCACCACAACACCAGAAGAGGTTCCAATGTTCTGTAATCCTGAAACCCTGTCCCTGTATCAGCTCCTTAGCCACACATTCATCAGCTCTCACTTTCTGTTTGTATCCCTACCACCACAGGGCACTAGGAGTAAACTGGAGATTACAACATTTCAGGTTCTGCTCCATAACTTCTTCCCTAACTCTCTGTGGGACATCATCCCTTTTCTACCTGTCCATTGGTACCGATGTGAATCACCATCTCTGGCTGAATGAACACCATCCCCCTGTTCTGTATCTGCTCTGAGATGTCCCTGACTCTCAGAGTATTTACAACCTTTAAAACCAACAAAAAAAGTCATAAAGAGAGGAAAAAGTTAGAATACGAAGGTAAGCTAGCCACTGGTATTAAAGAGTATACCAAAAGTTTCTTCAGATATACAAAGTGTAAAAGAGAGGCAAAAGTAGATATTAGTTCATTGGAAGATGTTACTGGAGAGGTAGTAATGGGGTACAGGAAAATGGCAGACAATCTGAATAAGTATTGTGCATCAGTCTTCACTGGGGACGATATTAGCAGTCTGCTGGAAATTCAAGAGAATCAGCGGGAAGAAATGAGTGATTTTGCCTTTACTAGGGAGATGGTCCTTGGGAATCTGAAAGGTCTGAAGGTAGAGAATTCACTTGGACCAGATTATCTACACCAGTGCTATGAAAGATGTGGCTGAAGAGATTGTGGCAGTTTTAGTAGTAATCTTTCCATAATCTCTGGATTCTGGTGTGGTTCCAGAGAACAGGAAAATTGCAAAGGTCATCCACTCTTAAAGAAGAGGGAGAAGCAGAAGAAAGCAAATCATAGGCCAGCTAGTCCGATCTCAGTGGTTGGGAAGATGATGGAGTCAATTGTCAAGGATGTATTTTTGGGTACTTGGCAACACATGAAAAAATAGGCCAAAGTCAGCATGGTTTCCTTTAATCAGTCCTTACCAAAGACTTGTGTATCTGCAACACTTCTTCCCAACTCTTGTACTCAGTGACATGAATGATGAAGGCCGGCAGATCAAACCCCATCTTCACCACCGTACCTAGCTGAGACGTCACTTTCAGTGAATTACACATTCACATGGACATTATTTATATAAATTACAAACAACAAAGGTCCTGTCACCCAGTGGCACACCACTAGACAGACAGCTCCAGTCTGAGGGACAACCCTCAACCATCAGCCTCTGCCTCCTGTCACCGAGGCAATTATGGAATCGATCAACTATCTCCCCAGATTCCAGTTTCTAGATCTAACCTTCCAGACTATAGTCAAAGGCCTGGCTAATGTCCATATAGACAACATCCACAACCCTAACCTCATCTACACCCTTGTGAAACCCCTCAAAGGGCTGCAAGAAATTACCAGACATAATTTTCCTTGCACAAAACTGTGCTGACTGTCTTGAATCAAACCAAATTTTGGTGGATCCTGTTCTTCAGAAACTCCTCCAACAAATTACAGACTGATGGGCCTGTAGTTTCCACTACCCTTTTTGAACAATGGCAGCGCATAAACCATCAGTCCTGAAGTCACAGGAGCAGGATTAGGCCTTTTGGCCCATTCAGTCTGTTCTGCCATTCCATCATATATCCCTCTCAACCCCATTCTCCTGCCTTCTACCCATAAACTTTGATACCCTTAATAATAATTAAAAATCTACTAACCTCTGCTTTAAAAAAAAAACACTGACTGCCTTTCTGGCTGCCTGTGGAAATGAAATCCATTGATTCATCACCTTCTGACTAAAGAAATTACTCATCTCTATTCTAGAGGGGCATCTTTTATTGAGGGTGTGGTTTGGTTCTAGATTCCTCCATTATTGGAAACATCCTCTCACATCAACGCTATCTAGGCCGTTCAATATTCAATGTGTTTCTATAAGATTCTCCCTCATTCTTCTAGACTCCAGTGACTGCAGGCCCAGATCATCAAATGATTATTACATCCTAACTCTTTCAGTCCTGGGATCATTCTCGTGAATTTCCACTACAGCCTCTGCAATGCCAGCACATCCTTTCTTAGAAAAGTTACCCAAGCCTGCTCATGATACTCCAAACGAGGTCTGACCAAAGCCTCAGCATTAGATCCTTGTTTTACTTTCTAGTTCTCTTGAAATGCATGCAAGTATTACATTTGCCTTCCTCACTACCAACTCAATGTGTGCATTAACCTTTAGGGAATCGTGCACTAAAACCCTTCACACAACTGATTTCTGTTCTCTCCCTGTTTAGAAAGAGCCTAGGGTGTTATTCCTCCTACCAGAGTACATGACCACACACTTCATTACACTGTATTTCATCTGGCACTTCCTTGTCCATTCTCCAAATCTGTCCAAGTGCTACTGCAGACTCCCTGCTTCCTCAACACTGCCTGCCTCTTCATATCATCCACAGTCTTGGCCTCAAAACTATCAATTCCACATTAGTCACCCTGTCCAATCATGTGCAACCTCAACTGGTGCCTGAGATGAAGCAAAATAATCTCTCCCCTGGCCTCCACAGTGTATTCTCCAGCTTCCCACAAAGTACGAGAATGTACCTGATAAAGCCCTGGAGATTTAACAACCTTAAAGAATTTTTGCAATGGTGAAATAACTGTCAGAAATATTCATGGAAAGCCTCTCCTATTTCATTTGCCTCCACACACAGATGGCCATGTTCACCTCCAAGGGTGATTCTGTGTCTAACTTAACTTTTCCTATGAATATACCAAGAGAATCTCTTGGATTTTGCTCACTTTGCCTTCTGAATCATGATATCCTCCTTTTACCCTCCTAACTTTTATTAGAGATCCTATCTTCTCTCTTACTTGTTTCATGTTGCCAGAGGCTTTCTCCAATTTCTACTTCTGAAATATTCCTTATCCTTCATTTTCTTTCAGTCTGAATTCATAACATCTCTCACTATGCCCCTCTGCCAGACTTTACCATCCTTGTGTTTCCTCCTCATAGAAACAGTTCTGTCTGAATTCTGACCCGATTGCTTTTAAACATCATTTACATGTTCAATGTAGACAGTTGCAATTAACTGTACCCCAAATGACCATATTACCACCGGGTCCAGTCTTGTCCCTATTTACTGTTCCGAAAATGAAACTTCTATCAATGGCCAGGCTCATTTCCCAATACAATGTTTTCTATGACATTTATAGCGAGAGGATTCGAGTACAGGAGCAGGGAGGTACTACTGCAGTTGTACAAGGCCTTGGTGAGACCAAACCTGGAGTATTGTGTGCAGTTTTGGTCCCCTAATCTGAGGAAAGACATCCTTGCTATAGAGGGAGTACAAAGAAGGTTCACCAGATTGATTCCTGGGATGGCAGGACTTTCATATGAAGAAAGACTGGATGAACTGGGCTTGTACTCGTTGGAATTTAGAAGATTGAGGGGGGATCTGATTGAAACGTATAAGATCCTAAAGGGATTGGACAGGCTAGATGCAGGAAGATTGTTCCCGATGTTGGGGAAGTCCAGAACGAGGGGCCACAGTTTGAGGATAGAGGGGAAGCCTTTTAGGACCGAGATTAGGAAAAACTTCTTCACACAGAGAGTGGTGAATCTGTGGAATTCTCTGCCACAGGAAACAGTTGAGGCCAGTTCATTGGCTATATTTAAGAGGGAGTTAGATATGGCCCTTGTGGCTATGGGGGTCAGGGGGTATGGAGGGAAGGCTGGGGCGGGGTTCTGAGTTGGATGATCAGCCATGATCATAATAAATGGCGGTGCAGGCTCGAAGGGCCGAATGGCCTGCTCCTGCACCTATTTTCTATGTTTCTATGGCTCCCTTCCCGGGTTAGACTATCCACTTAAATGTTAAGTAACATCCCAGTATTCTTCTAACATATTCGGTGATATCTAAGCCCCTGACTCTAAGGGAGTCCCAGTCAACATTGGGGAAATTAGTCACCCACTGCAACTACCCTGTTGCTTTTACATCTTTCATTACCTGCTACATTTCTGTTCCTTTATCTCCTGCTGGCATTTGGGAGGCCTGTGGTATAACCCCATCAGTGAATGCACCTCTCTTATCCTGAGCTCCATCCACATTGTCCCACTGGATGAACCCTCCAGTGTGTCCTCTCTTAGTCCCTCACCCACAATTCGATATAAAGTCTGATCTGCCATCAGCCTTCCTTGTATGTCAATCCCACTTCCCTGATTTTACAAAACATTTATCTTCCTTCTCTTTGAATCTTTTCAGTTATCCAGCCTCCCCATTCATCTCAGTTGGGGAATTCCAGTGTTTGTTATACAGTGTTTTTTTAATCATTTGTGGCCTTGTAGAACAGTGCAGGCATGTACTCTGGTTTCCTGTAGTCCACAGTTTTGAGTGCCACAGTCCCACACAGTCATCAGATTATGTAAAAGGAGAGGGAGTTTGATGAAGTGAACCTGGGCAGTTGGCACATTTTGCATGTCACAGCTCCCGAGGAAATGTTTGATTGCCCATAATTCGGAACGTGGCAAGATCCAATAAAAAGAAGTTAGACTTAACCAGAGCGGTCATTGTATGAGTGGGCCAGAATTGGAGTGGGGAGTTCAGGTTTCGTCCCTTCTGAGAGATGTAGGCCACAGGTAGATATATTTTGATTTAATCTTTATTTCTTTTGTATTACACATTTAGAGCAGAGGGGATGCCAGACAAGATACTTGTCTTGATGGAAGGAGACAGAGGGTAGTCATGGCAGCTTGTTATTCAGGTTGGAGGCCTCTGACCAGTGACAGTCACAGGGATCGGTGCTGGTACTGTCAATTGTCATCTACATTAACAATTTTCTGACATTGTAGTGACAGTGAGTTTGCAGATGACAGCAATGTTGGTGGTAGTGTGGACTGTGAAGATTGTGTGAGAGTACAATAGGATGGAGATTAACTGGGGAAGTCAGCCAAAAAATGGCAGAAGGATATTGATGTGGACAAGTTTCAGGTGTTGCATTATGAGAAGTTCAACCAGGGAAGGATCTGCACAGTAAATTCTTGTCCCTTGGAGAGTATTACAGAAGAGGGCCATGAAATACAGAAACATCATTCACTGAAAGAGACAACACAGATAGTCAGGATGGTGAAGGTGGTGTTTGGCCTATTTGTCTTCATTGATCAGGGAACTGAGTAGAGAATTTGGGATGCCGTATGACAGCTGTAAAAGTCAAAGTGAGACCAGACTGTATTTTGCACAGTTCTGGTCATCCAGTTGCAGGAAAGATGTCATGAAGCTGGCAAGTGTGGAGGGAAGTTTGATGAGAATGTTACTGACACTGGAGGACTTTAATTATCAGCAGAAGCTGGACAGACTGGGACTCTCTTTCTCTCTCCTGAGAGAGTAAGGAGCTGTCTGGTGACCGTCCAGAGGTTTACAAAATCAGTAGGTGGGCACTCTTTTTGTAGGGTAGGGAAGCCTAAATTTACAGGGTAATGGTTTAAGATGAAGGGGAAACATTTAAAAGCTACCTTATGGGTGGGGGATGTTGCATCTTTGAATAAGGAGACCAACACTTCACTGATAAGAGGGGTTTTGATGAGGTCTTGTAAGTATAGGTTTTAAATAAAATGATGAATGATGATTTTGATGGGATTAATCTGCCGGCCTCCCAATCGGCTCAGATATTGTGCAGCAGACATATTAGTAAATCACACAGAGGGGTAATGGGAACAAGTTTACAGCAGTTGGGCATTTCAACTTTCCCAGATTACCTTGTATGAAAAGTTTCAGTCTCCAGGAGAAATTTGCAGAAACAGTATTTAAAAGGGAGGATGAGGCAACCATCACTAACAACAGAAGACAAAGGCAGCATAAAAGAACATGAGAGGGCAAAGAATATCACCAAAATTAATGGGAAGCTAAAGGAATGGGAAACTTAAAAAAACAGAACAACTATAATAACAATATGCAGAAGTCAGATGAATTATGAAAGTAACTGGCCAATAATAGAAACAAGATACAAAAAAGATTTATTTTCAGATATATGAAGAGTAAAAGAGGCAAGAATGGACAAGGTTTTAGGTTTCCTGTTCTCATCTTCAGACTCACACCCCTCCCTGATCCTCTTTTTACACGATTTAGTTTATTCTGTATTTCTTATTTTAACTTTTTTTTTTAAGAAATTGCTCTGTACTGCTGTAGCAAAACAACAAAGTTAATGACATATGTCCATGATAATGAACATGATTTTGAATTTGATACTAATCACCTTCACTGATCAATGCCAGTGCACAAAAGTTTTATTAATGAGTTGGAGTAACTTCCCTCAACTTTACTTAGAAGGATGTCGCGGATTACAGGGTGCTCATGATCACTTAGGGAAGAGGGTCAAGTGTGGCAAATGCATTTGAATACAGATAAGTGTGAGGCGGTGCATATTGGAAAGTCAAACCAGTGTAGAACTTACACTATGAAAGATCGGTCATTGGGGACTGGAATGGGCCGGAGAGATTTAGGGGTAAAGTGAACACAGTTCATTGAAAGTTGTGTCACTTGCAGACAGGGTGGTGAAGAACGGGGTTTAACATGCTGGTCTTCATTAGTCAGGGGATAGAGTATATCAGTTGTGACATTATGTCACAGTTGTGTAAATGACTGGAGGACACACTTGCCGATTTGTATACAGCTCTTGTCACCATTATAGGAAACGTGGTTAAACTGGGGAGTGTGTGGAAAAGATTTCCAAGGTATATTTCCCGGACCCGAGGTTCTCAGTTACATAGTCAGTTTGGCCAGACAATGTCCTTTGTCCTTTATTCCTTGGAATCAGAATCAGATTTATCACCGTGTTATATGACGAGGAACCTGTCGTTTTGTTCTGACAGCAGTACAGGCCTCTGAAGGTGCAGATGTGAACATTGTGCCAGCATAACGCCAAGAGATTCTGGGAATGGCGAACAACGCGGCCAAAATGCTGGAGGAACCCAGCAAGTCAGGCAGCATCTCCCACCAGAGTCCTGATGAAGGGACTCGGCCCGAAATGTCGACTGTTCATTCTCAGCATTGATGCTGCCTGACTTGCTGATTCAGAGAGAGTGTTTTAAAGCGGCGGGCGGATTAGACGAGTATCACTGTGTTTGTGGGTCCGAACACATCGCCGGATTTCCCAGCGCCTCCTGTACAAAATGAAAAGATTTCTCTGTTATGGGATCGCCTCACTCCCCAGCTCAGTCCCGAAGCGGGAATTAACCGCAAAGTTTTAGTTAGTTTCAAAATTTCAGCCGAAAAGCAGAGAACAGGTCAACAAAATGGAGAGAGATCGCGGGCAGTGCAGTAATCAAACGGGTTAAAATAGAAAGTGCTGCCTTTAATCCCGATTAAACTCTCTTTCCGGCGAACTTTGCGGCCTCAGTGACGGACAAGGACCAGTCTGAGTCTCTGGAGTGTCCGATTTTAATTGGAATCGGAGAGTTTTTGAGGAGAGAGAAACACAGAAAAATGAAGTCTCCGGGAGCTGACAGCAGGATGTCTCCGCCCCGTCCGCTCGCTGTCTTTAAATTGCTCTGGGCCGCCGCCTTTCGCTTCAGTTCTCATTCAGTCTGATTGTGAGAAGCATTTTCCAGAGTCGCCGACATGACCGAGACAGCACCCGCCGAAACGGCTCCTCCAGCCGCACCCGCCGCCGCAAAGAAGACTCCCAAGAAGAAGGCGGCCGGCCGGAGCAAACCAGCCGGTCCCAAACTGGGCGAACAAATCGATAATATTGTGGCGGATTGTCGCGATAGGAAGGGGATGTCCGCTGTGGCCATCATGAAGGCTCTGACCAGCAGCGGTGTCGATGTGGGGAAACGTCGCGCCCAGATCAGGATGTGCATCAAGAAGAGAGTGGAAAGCGGCTCCTTGGTTCAGACCAAGGGCGCGGGTCTTTCGGGATCCTTTAAATCCGGTCAAGGAAAAAGTGCTGTGAAAGCGGTGAAGAAAGCGAACAAGCCATCGGTAAAGAAATCTGCCATCAAGAAATCTCCCAGCAAGAAGTCTGGCGCCAAGAACCCAGCGGCTAAGAAAGCGGTAGCTAAGAAACCAGCGGCTAAAAAAGCGGCAGCTAAGAAACCAGCGGCTAAAAAAGCGGCAGCTAAGAAACCAGCGGCTAAAAAAGCGGCAGCTAAGAAACCAGCGGCTAAAAAAACGGCAGCTAAGAAACCAGCGGCGTCGAAGCCAAAGAGCCCCAAGAAACTCGCAGCCCCGAAGAAGAAGGCGGCCAAGAAGACAGCAGTCAAAAAGTGAATTGAGATATACCGTTTGTAAGTGTTTGAACCCAACGGCTCTTCTCAGAGCCACCCACATCTCAGAAAAGAGCTGATCGTGAATATTGTGATTCCCGCTGTGGGTCCGACTGAGTTTTGCGGGGGAACTTACCGCATAAAACCCGATTTTCCCGGTACCTCTCTGACATTCAGAGCGGCCCTGACGTCCCAGATTTGAAGTGAAACACTGCGTTTCACTCGGGTTGTGTGTGTGTGAGAGAGAGTGAGACCGGTGGGGTGGTCTGCAGGCCCAGTTCGTTCTCCCGCTCCAGGACAGCGTGACTGAGATTCCGCGCCTCGCATCGCAAAGCCCGATTCAGCTGAGTTGATTGGGAACTGCTGAAACCTATGTGAGAGGGGGAGGGGGCGTCTTGAGAGAGGGATCTGTCTCTGGGGATGGACTGCAGGGGGAAGATATATGATAACCTACCCGGCGACTTTGCCGACTGACCTTCAATCAGGTACCAGCTACAAAAGTTTATTTTCACAACATTTACAAGAATAAAATCAAAAATATATAATTACCGCTCTCGGAAATCTCCCACTGTACCCATCGCGACCGCATGCTCCCACTCCAAGGACAGCCGGGCATGTCGAAAGCAAACAAAACGGTAACAGCCGCAGCAGCTGTACATGCCAAGTTTGTGGGAGAAGTGAAGGGCCAGATGAGACCCTGACAGGGAGGGAGCGCGTTCATCTCCTGTCTCTCGCTGAATTAACCTGTCGGCACAGAACAGCTGATGATTGCAGTCAGTTAATGCAAAACCGAACAACCCCATCAGGAAGGCAGATCGTCACTACAATAATCAGCAAGCGACAGCCCTTTCCTTTGCTGTGGTAGTGGCTCTTAAAAGAGCCTTTTCTTGTGCTTGTTGTGGAGGCTGGGTTCAGGCGCGCTCCCCGCGGATGCGGCGGGCCAACTGGATGTCCTTGGGCATGATGGTGACTCGCTTGGCGTGGATGGCGCACAGGTTAGTGTCCTCAAACAGCCCGACCAGGTAAGCCTCGCTAGCCTCCTGCAGGGCCATGACGGCCGAGCTCTGGAAGCGCAGATCGGTTTTGAAGTCCTGAGCGATCTCCCGCACCAGGCGCTGGAAGGGAAGTTTGCGGATGAGCAGCTCGGTGGATTTCTGGTAGCGCCGGATCTCCCGCAGAGCCACGGTGCCGGGCCGGTAGCGATGAGGCTTCTTCACTCCGCCGGTGGCTGGAGCGCTCTTCCGCGCCGCTTTGGTCGCCAACTGTTTGCGAGGAGCTTTCCCTCCGGTTGATTTACGCGCTGTCTGCTTGGTACGGGCCATTCTCCTTCACAACCGACAACACAGGCTGAAATACAGGAACAAGATAGACGAAACGTGCTTCAGGACAGGATTTTATACTTTTGGAAAGGGTCTGCCCATCACCTCTGATTGGCTGAACCAGGTGTCTATTAAGGTTCCTTACTGCGATTGGTTGATTCCTTTCCTGTAGGCTGGCGGCGAATAAAAATTTACGACAAATAAAAATTTGCCGCGCGGTCGGACTTCATTGATGCAGAGTGATTGGCGCCGGATTAATTTAAAATCGCCTGGCAATTGAAGACCACCCAGCAACGGTGCTTGATTACATTTTATTTACAATTAATTGTATGACGAATTATACAAATTCAGTTTCGTTTAATAAATTTAATATCTAATTTCCTCAGTTAAGATTTAAATTCACAACTGCAGAATCGTTCTCTAAACGAGTGAACTGATTTCTGTTCGAAACTGATAGAGGATTAAAATCGATCCTAATGCAGGTTTTGCGGTAATCACTGACTGGAAAGGCAGAATTGCAGTATGTTTCAAGCGGATTCGATCAATCTGTTTCAAATGCAACCCAACTGAATGTATCGATAAAAACTAATTAAAAGTCTGCGGATACGGCTCCGTTTGTGAGGCGGTGGGTGGCTCTTAGAAGAGCCTTTGTTTTGTGCTCAGAAGGAGGTGGGAGTTTTTCAGCCGCCGAAGCCATAGAGAGTGCGGCCCTGGCGTTTCAGAGCGTACACCACATCCATGGCAGTCACCGTCTTGCGCTTGGCGTGTTCAGTGTAGGTGACCGCATCCCGGATCACATTCTCCAGGAAAACCTTCAGCACCCCGCGGGTCTCCTCGTAGATCAGACCCGAGATCCGCTTTACACCACCACGGCGAGCCAGACGGCGGATGGCCGGTTTGGTGATGCCCTGGATGTTATCACGGAGCACTTTACGGTGCCGCTTGGCTCCGCCTTTGCCCAGTCCTTTGCCTCCTTTCCCTCTGCCAGACATGATGCTGCTTCACTCAGGTCGCTGCTCACTGACAAACTGCCTGCTGCTGTCTCCTTTTATACACAGCGCCCCGACCTGCCCGAGAAACGCGCAGAGAGACAGAGGCGGGGAGGGGAGGAGACAGAGTCAGAGTGACGGACAGAGCCGAGAGCGGCCTCTCATCGTCCAGCTCCGCCTTCACTTTACCACAACCGCCAATTTCCAACGATTCATCCGACACGAAGCGCTCCAGCGAAAAACAAAACTCCCTCACACACCACGTACATACTATGGGTTTTCTGGGAATTTGCCGATTCTCCTGCTTTAAATTAAAGGAAGTGCTTTTCCATTCTACAAATCCCCGAGGACCTCGGTCTGTCCCTCCCGGCCCCATGACCAGTGTCAGCGCCCTCACACACAGCAGTTGGTGGGAGAGGGTGCAGTCACTTCCAGTGATGAGGGGGTTGATTCATTAGAACAATTGTTCCTCTGGGTCGTCAGGGAAATGAAAGACTGGTCACATACAAGAACAGGATACATAACCAGATATATAGACCGCGCTTCTGGCGCCTTCTAAAGCCCAGGTAAAGGGGTGGCTGAGGAGCTGGTGCGAGGTGGGTGGTTCTTCAGGTACAAGGATCTTTGGGTCTCAAGGGAAACGAGAGGCGGGTCCAAGGAGGAGGGGAGCCAATATGTTTCCGGGGAGCCTTCTTCGTGCTACACGGAAGGGTTTAAACGAGCAGGGATGTTAAGTCCTACACAGTGGTTTTAGAGAACTAGGTTTAAAAAAAGCAGGACTTCCAGGATTGTAATCGCGGAATTGTGACCAAAACCATGCGCTAGTGTGGTGGGAAATCGATATTTCGCGCAGTTTAATATGTTGCTGAGGAACTGATGCAGGAGGGAGGTTTTCAGATTCATGGATTCATGGGTGGTCCAGGCAGGTGGGAGACCGGGACAAACAAGACCATTTGCATTTCAACCGGACCGGAACCAATATCTTCACCAGGAGGTTTGATGGTGTCACTTGGCAGAGTTTGAACTGGAGTAGCAAGTGGGAGAATGTATGTATGACAAGACAGTCTGAAAAGAACGAGCGCCAATGTCAGGCTAATAAACATGGTGGGATTGCTGGGCTGAAATGAGTTTATTTCAACATTAGGAGTTTTATGTTGTCGGACGGACAGGGCTGGCAGCTCAACATTCCTGGGTTTGATTGTTTTACATGTGAGTGGGGGTGGGAGGGGGGGGTTAAAAGATGCAGAGGTTACCCCACTGGGAATGTCACTGCAAACTGGAAGGTTCATTTACAGAGGCAATCTGCAGTTACACTGTTGGGATGTTTGCACTGGCCCCACAATAACCAGTGGGGGGACTTTATCTTCCCTAGAATTGACTGGAATTTGCTCAATACTAAGAAGCGCAAGATTTCTTCAGTGAATCTGAGGAAAGTTTGAAACATTATGTCGAGCCCAACCAGAGTTGAGAACATGTGGGAATTAGTTTTGGGAAATGAACCAGACCAGGAGACAGCCAAGACTCAGTGAAAATTTTGGGATCTTATATTTTTCTTAGTTATGAGTAAGAATAAAATTAGATCTTGTAAGAAGGTACTAAATTGCAGGAGGGCAAGATAGGACGCAGTAAGACAGAAGCCAAGGGGCATTGATTGGGAGCAGCCACATGTGGGAGTTGTTTAAAGACCACCAGGTCAGAGTTAAATATTGAGGTACAGGATTTATGCACATTTGCAAAGGCATGGCCTGCTTAGGGACAATCAGCATGGTTTTGTGTGGGCAGATCATGCTTGACAAAGTTGCTCGAGGTTTGTGAGGTGATGACAGAGACTAAGGTATAGGAGTAGAATTAGACCATTTGGCCCATCGAGTCTGCTCTGACATTTCATTGTGGCTGATCCATTTTTCCTCTCAGCCCCAATCTCCTGCCTTCTCCATGTGTCCCTTCATGCTCTGACCAATCAAGAATCTATCGATCTCTACCTTAAATATACCTTGGCCTCCACAGCTGCTGCCTGTGACAACGAATTCCACAGATTCACCACTCTCTCTAAAGAAATTCCTCCTCATCTCCATTCTAAAAGGATACTCCTCTATTCTGCGGCTGTGTCCTCTGGTCTTACACTCCCATCCTCTCCACATCAACTTTATCACAGTGATAGGTTTCAATTAGTCATCCCTCATTGTTCTCAATTCCAGTGAATGAAAGGCCCAGAGCCATGAAATGTTCTTCATATGACAAGCTGTTTGATCCTGGAATCATTTCAGAGAATCTCGTTTGAAACCCATCCAGTTTCAGCTCACCCTTCCATACAGGGCCCAAAACTGCTCCCAATACTCCAAGTGAGACTTTGCCAGTACTTCATAAAGTCTCAACATTACAGTCTTGTTTTTATATTCCAGTCCTCTTGAAATGAATGCTAACATCACAGTTGCCTTTCTCAGCAGAGACCCAACCTGCAAATTAGCCTTTAGAGAATCCTGCACAATGACTCCCAAATCCCTTTGTACCTCAATTTTTTGTATCTTCTCTCCATTTAGAAAATAATCAACCCTACTATTTCTTCAACCAAAGTGCATGACCATACACTTCCCAATTCTGTATTCCATCTGCCACTTCTTTGCCCATTCTCTTCATCTGTCTGTCCTTCCCTATTTCCTCAAAAATACCTGCACCTCCACCTGTCTCTTCATATCATCTGCAAATTTTGCAATAAATTCATGAATTCCATCATCCAAATCATTGACATATAATGTGAAAAGAATGAGACCCAACATCTTGGTGCTTGATGAGGGCAAGGCTGTGGACATGATCCACATAAACCTCAGTACGGCATTTGAAAAAGAGCAGTGGGATTCAATATAAATTGCAATTTCAATTCAGAAATGGCTTTCTCATAGAAGGCTAAGTAGGGCTGGAAGTCTGTGAGCAGTGGTGATCCACAAGGATTGATGCTGGGAATTATGTTGTTTCTGATATATATCGATGTTTGGATGAAAATGTTGATGGGCGGTTTACAAGTCTACAGGTGACAGCAAGATAGGTGGAATTGTGGACAGTGTAGATATTGATCAATGCACACAGTGGGATACAGATCACAAACAGATATGCAGAGTAGCTGCAGAAGGAATTTAATCTGGGAGGGAATGTGGCGTTGCAGTTTGGGAGGTCAAATGAAAGAAGAAAGTATAATGTTAATGTCTGACCCCTTCACAGCATTGGTGTAAAGAGTGATCTTGGGATCCAGGCACATAGTTCACTGAATGTGGCTACACAACGGGATAAGGTGTGCAGAATGCTGGTTTCCACTGGTCAGGGTGTTAAGCATAAGAGTAAGGGTGTCATGTAATATAACGTACAGGGAATGGACCATGTGCAGGTAGGTGTATTCACCTCCTTCAAGTCAGTATTTAGTCGATGGACCGTTGGCAGCAATTACAACCATGAGTCTATGTGGATAGGTCACTATCAGCTTTGCACATCTGGACACTGCAATTTTTCCCATTCTTCCTTACAAAACTGCTCAAGGTCTGTCAGAATGCACAGAGTTTATGAGTGAACAGCCCTTTTCAAGTCCAGCCACAGACTGAGGTCTGGACTCTGACTTGGCCACACCAGGACATGAACTGTGTTGTCTTAAGGCATTCCTGTGCAGCTTTGGTTTTAAGCTCGCAGTCATTGTCTTGCTGGAAAACAAATCTTTTCTGAAGTCTCAGTTCTCTTGCAGATTGCATTAGGTACAGCTCATCCTTAGGGAACGTGTGGTTTGTGGAGGGATGATGATCTGAGGAGCTGGGTGACAGGCAGAAAAGGCAAAGCGATGAAGAGAAAGGAATCCAATAGGAGAGAACTTTGGACCATGGGATGACACGAAGGAGGTGGAGAACCAGACAGAGTTGATGGGCAGGTCATGAGGGTGTGTGAAGAGAGGTGAAGGGGTTAAATGGTATCAGAATGGGGCTAAAGAAGTGGGGGTGAGGGAAACAGAGTGTAGTGATATCCGGAATTGGTAGAAATCAATGTTCATTCTATCAAGATTGGAGGCTGCACAGTCAGAATATGAGGTGTTGTTCGGCCAACCTGTACTTGGCTTCGTCGTAGCAGTAGAGGAGGCCACATGCAAACATGTTGGTGATGGCTCTCCGCTGGTCAGGGTCGACCATGGATATTGCGCCCTAGCTGTGGAAATCGATATGCAAGTCGGGGAAGTACGATACGTAAAGCAAGTCGGGGACGTACGATACGTAAAGCAAGTCGGGGACGTACGATACGTAAAGCAAGTCGGGGACGTACGATACGTAAAGCAAGTCGGGGACGTACGATACGTAAAGCAAGTCGGGGACGTACGAAACGTAAAGCAAGTCGGGGACGTACGAAACGTAAAGCAAGTCGGGGACGTACGAAACGTAAAGCAAGTCGGGGACGTACGAAACGTAAAGCAAGTCAGGGACGTACGAAACGTAAAGCAAGTCGGGGACGTACGAAACGTAAAGCAAGTCAGGGACGTACGAAACGTAAAGCAAGTCGGGGACGTACGAAACGTAAAGCAAGTCGGGGACGTACGATACGTAAAGCAAGTCGGGGACGTACGAAACGTAAAGCAAGTCGGGGACGTACGAAACGTAAAGCAAGCAGTCGCCCATGCAGGAGCTGATGAATCCAGAGCAACAGCGGAGATCGATGGAGTCAAGCACCAGCGGTGTCGCAGGATTGCCAGTCTGCACTGAACATCAGACCATCAGACCGACAAGGAGTTAGTGTTCACAGTGGGGACACAGAAAACATCCCACAGATATCTGATGGTGACATTTCAATATTGTGCCATAATGTGTAACAACCGCCGTCTCCAGGGAGAAACTAATGGGACTAAAAGCAAACATTACCAGGTCCCAACGACCTGCACTAAAGTCTGGAGAGAAAGGAGAGAAAGGAGAGACATTGAAGTCTGTCAAAACTCACTGTTACAGAAAGGTCCCAGTTAGTTGAAAACCATTGTTGAAGAATGGTGGAAGGTAACTGTAGTCCTGTTAACTTCACTTCAGGTACTGGAGTCGATAATCTATCAAGAAATAGCAAATCATTTCGAAAAGTTTAATGTCATTGAACTAAGTCAACAGGGTTTACAGTCAGATTCACACAGCACAGAAACAAGACCTTCAGCTTAAATTGTCCACGATGACCAAAGTTTCCATCTGAGCTCGTGGTCTGCAACCCCCTCACCACCACCAACTGGAAAAGTTGCCCTTCAGGTTCCTATTAAATCTCATCTTAAACCAATGCCCTCCAGTTCTTGATTCCCCAACACTGGCAAAATGATTGTTATCTTTGACCCAACTCAGGCCCCTTATTATTTTTTTACACCTCTGCAATATCATTACTCATTCTCCAACATTCCAGGGAAAATTGACCAAAACGCTTTCCACAAATCAGTCCTTCAAGATCCAGCAACATCCTCGTAAACCTCCTCTGCTCTCTTCCCAGCTTAATGGTGTCTGTCAGACAGCAGGGTCACTAAAACTAAACACTATTTGCGAAATGCAGCCAAACCAACGTGTTGGACAACTGCAACATTTCATCCCAGCTTCTATATTCGGTGCCCTGACTGAAGGCCAGTGTTCCAAAAGCCTCTTCACCACCCTGTCCATCTGGAACCTGGTCTTGGACCCTGTAACCTGGGTTGCTGAACGTTCAGTCATGTTTGACAAACATACCAGAGATTTGAGACTTTACAGGGGAAGTTGGAGAAGCGGTGTTTTTGGATTTTCGGGAGCCATTTGCCAAGGTGCCACATGTAAGGCTGGTGCACAAGACCAGAGCTCAGTACTGGGAAGGAAGTGTGTTAATACTGACTGAAGACTGGTTACCATACTGAGACAGAATAACAGGTCTGTTTCAGACTGGGATGATATTACTAGTGGAGTTTCCCAGTGACCAGTTCTGGATCGACAATGATTTATTATTGATATTAATGACCCAGAGGAGGGAGGTCAATGACAGGGAATGTGGTGGGGGACATGATGTGATTGGACATTTCATCTCTCCAACAGGATAAGAAGAAGCTGGTGAGTAGAATACTTGGTAAATGGAGTTTAATGTGGTGAAGTGTGATGGCATGTAGAATGGTAGGAGGAATCAAAAGTCAGACTGTGATTTATGTGGAGATAAATTGTAAACGAGAGAAATAGAGAGGGGTCAAGGTGCTGAACTACACAACAAAATAGAGACGGGAGCAGTGAGTGGTTCATAAAACCATATATGACCAAGGTTCAGAGGTGAATGGTTCATTGACATTTACTGCTGGGGTGTTGGTGCAGAGAAACAGAGAAGTGTTGTTACCGTGACAGACAAGTGCACAATGATGGATTTTGGGAAGTTAAAGCAAGTCAGGATGTACCCATTGAATGGAGGGTCCTGAGGAGTGTTGATGAAAGAGAAACCTGGGGCACAGATGCATAATTCCCTGAAAGTGCCAACACAGGTAGACACGGTGGTGAAGAAGGAACACGACATGCTTGTCTTCATCGGCAAAGGCTATGAGAGGAGTTGGGTCATCACATTACAGTTGTACATATCAATAATGACACCACACCAGGAGTACCCTGTGCAGTTCTGGTCACATGAGAGGAAGGATGTGATTAAGCTGGAAAGGTGCAGAAACAATTCACAGGAATGTTACCTGGACTGCGGGGCTTGAGTTACAAGGAAAGATCAGACCGACTGGGACTGTCTTCCCTGGAGTGAAGGAGACTGAGGGGAGACCTGACAGAAGTTTATAAAACTATGAGAGGTGTAGACAAGGTAAACAGGCAGAATCATTTTGCCAGGGTAGAAATATCAAATATGAGAAGGTGCAGCTTTAAAATGCCAGGGTGAAAATTTAAAGGTGGACGTTAGGGCAGGTAAGATTTCTGTTTTTGTACAGAGAGTGGTGAGGGCCGGGTATGGGCTGCCTTGGGGAGTGGTGGAAGCAGATATGATAATGACATTTAACAGGGTTTTAGACAAGTCCATGAATATTCAGAGAATTTAAGCACATGAATTATAAGCAGGCAGAAGAGATTTAGTTTCATTTGGCATCGTGTTCAGCACAGACATCATGGGAAGAAGGGTCTGTTCCTGTGCTGTACTGTTCTGTGTTCTCGGTGAGCCTCAGTGACAGGGGAGTCTTTAGCCGGGGTCACAGACAGGTGTATCTGTGGTAAGGAGACAGACTGCAGGATGATGCATTACCTCCCTGGTACCAGGGTCGAGGATGGAACTGAAAAAGTACAGGCCATTCTGAAAGGGCAGGGTGAGCAGCCAGAGGTCGTGGTCCATATTGGCTCTAACAAAAGAGACAAGTCCTGCAAAAAGAACTTAGGGAGTTGAGGAAAAGTTAAGTAGAAACTCTGTGGTGGGGGTGGGGATAATCCCAGTGCCACCTGCTAGCGAGGAAATAAATAAAAAAGGTATTACAGTTCCGGCCCAAAACAGTGACTTTTCGTTTTGACCCCAGCATCCGCAGAGTATTTTGTGTTTACAGAGATCCAGCTGAGAGAAGGGCAAGACTGGTAGTGAAACATTCCAGGATTCAGATGATTCAGACAGTCCAGAGGGAGGTGAATGAGGTTGGGGATCTGTACGGCTGATCAGGCAGAATGTCACAAGGTCAAGGTCACCCTGGAGGCTCCTCCAGTCAGACAATGTGGGTAGAGTTCAGGAATAAGAAAGGAGCAATCTCCGTGCTAGGATTATACTGGAAGCCTCACAACAGCCAGTAAGAGAGGAACAGATATGTCGGCAGGTTATGGACTGATGTAAAAACTACAGAGTAGATTTGGTGAGTGAATAACCTCCCCAGAGTAACTGGGACTCCCTTGCACCGAGGCTTGGATGGAGCATTATTTGTGTTCAGGAAGGTTTCCTGAAACAATATGTCGTCCACCAGGGAGAGGGACATTCTTGACTTCACCTTGGGAAATATGGGACTCAACAGAGTGGTGGCAGGAACAACCATGTTCTGAGAGGAATTAGACAAGTCCTTCAGGGGAAATGACCTGCAGAGCTGTGGGTACAGTGGGGAATGGGATTGTGGAAATGTTGTAGCAGGAGTTGGTATAAATTTGATGAGTCAAATAGTCTCGACGATCACAGAATGATTCTCCGCCCAATAATAGTCTGAAAAAAATCACTCTGGTCGCCAGTGAATCTACCAAACTCCAGGATGGACAAGATCAATTGTGTAATAAGGACACACTTCTGTCGAAACACTGACACTATATACCAAGTACACTGAGCTGCCAGAGCACAACACCGGCCAGTGAGGACACAGACCAGTACAACACCCAGCTCTCTACTACAAAGTTCAAAGCTGAAAGTAAATGTATTATCAAAATACATTTCTGTCACCATATACAACCCTGAGATTAGTTTTCTTGTGGGCATACTGCTGGTTTGTTAGAGCGGTTGGGGAGGGTTTAAATTAATTTGGCAGGAGCATGGGAACTGGTGTGAAAGGATGCAGGATAGGACAGATGGTAAAAAAGCAAAGATCGCATGCAGTCACACTGTCAGGAAGGGCAGGCAGATGACAGGACATAACTGCAGCCAGCAGGATGAGCATCAGTGCATGAGGAATGCAGAATCAATAAGGGTAGCAAATGCAGAACTCAAACTGTTATATCTCAATACACGGAGTGTAAGAAATAAGGTGGATAATCTTATTGCCCTATTACAGATTGTCATGTTTAATGTTGTGATCATCACTAAATCACGGCTGAAGGATGTTTCTAGTTCGGAGCTAAATGCCCCAGGTTACACGTATCAGAGGGATAGGAAGGTAGACAATGGAGATGGCATGGCTCTGCTGGTAAAGAATGGTAACAAATCAGTAGAAAGATGTGACACAGGATCGGAAGATGTTGAATCATTGTGAGTTGAATTTAAAAACTGCAAGTGTAAAAAAGACTTTGATGGTAGTTGTTTACAGGCCTCCCAACAGTTGCTGGTATGTGGACCACAGATTACAACAGGAAATAGAAAAGGCAGGTCAAAAGGGCAATGTTGTGGAAGGAGAGATTTCATCAGAGTCATGGGAGATTTTAACATGCAGGTCGATTGGGAAAATCAGGTTGGAAATAGATCTGAAGAGAGTGAGTTTGCTGAATGCTGAACAGATGGCTTTTTAGAGCAGTTTGTTATTGGGCTACTAGGGGAACAGCTATACTGGATTGTGTGTTATTGAATAAACTGGAGGTGATTAGGGAGCTGAAGGTAAAAGAACCCTTAGGAGGCAGTGATCTCAGTATCATTGAGTTCAGCTTGAAATTGGACAGGGAGAAAGTACAGTCTGACACAGCAGTGTTTCAGTGGAGTAAAGGCAGTTACAGTGGTTTGAGAGAAGAGTTGGCTAAAATAAATTGGAAGGAGATGCTGGCAGGGATGGCAGCAGAGAAGTAACAGTTTCTGGGGAGAATGAGGGAGGTGCAGGATGAATGTATTCCAAAAACAAATAAATACTCAAATGGCAAAATAGTACAACCGCGGCTGACAAGGAAATCAAAGCTAATGTAAAACCAAAAGGGAAGGCATATAACAAAGCAAGGCAGCAGAAAGGGAAATATAGACCAGTTAGACTGACCTCAGTGGTTGGGAAGATACCGGAGTCAATTATTGAAGAGTATTGGAAACACAGGACAAGAAAGGACAAAGTCAGCACGGTTTCCTTAAGGGAAAGACTTGCCTGATGAACCTGTTGGAATACTTTGAGGAGATTACATGCAGGATGGATAAAGGGGATGCACTGATGTCATATATTTGGACTTTCAAAAGGCTTTCTTTGACAAGGTGCCACAAATGATCCTGGCAATAAAAGGATTAATGCATGAGGGTGACCACTAGAAGTGGGAATGGTGCTGGAGATGGACAGACCCAGAGTTTCCGGGATGCTGAGACCAGAGATTCAGTGGGTTGGTCAAACCTGAGGTCAGGCTGCAAATAGTTTGGTGACTACCACGACTGGAAAGGGGAAGAGACAGACAGTGCAATGTCTCCCTGTGGCTGTGACCCTCAGCAACAAGTACACTCCTTTGGATACCCCTGGGAGGATGACAAACCAGAGAACAGCAGCCCGTCACGTCAGTGATACTGACACCCCGGTCCGATGCTCCGCGGGAGGAAAGGTCAATCACAGCAGTGATGACAACAGACTCACAGTACAGGGGATGTGCAGGAGATTCTGTGGCAGAAAGAGAGATGCCACGGTGGGGTGCCCCCTCCCGGGTACTGGGGTCAGGCACGTCTCCGATGTGCAGGATTTCCTAATGATAAACTTGCCAGTTGATTTGGTGGTAAGGAAATCAAATGCAACGTCAGCATTCATTTCAAGAAGACTACAACACAAAAGCGAGGATGTAATGCTCAGAGTTTATAAGGCATTGGTCCGATCACACTTGGTATTGTGAACTGTTTTGGGCCCCTTCTCTAAAAAGGTACGTGTTCACAGGAGGTTCACAAGAATGATCCTGGCAATAAAAGGGTTAATGCACAAGGATTGTTTGCTGGCTCTCGGCCTGTACTTGCTAGACTTTAGAAGAATGAGGGAATCTCATTGAAACTTATCAAAAATAGAAAGACCTACAATGGAGTGGGGAGGATGTTTCCGATAGCGGGGCAGTCTGGGATCACAGGGCACAGCCTCAGAATACTAGGACATCCTGTTAGAACAAAGATCAGGTAAAACTTCCATACCAAGGGGTAGTGCATCTGCACAGCCTGTGACAGGATGTTGTTCATTGACTATAGCTCAGTGTTTAATACCACCAATCCCACAGTCCTGATTAATAAACTGCAGAACCTGGTCTCTCTGCAACTCGCACCTCGACTTCCTAACCGGGACACCACAATCTGTGCGGATTAATGGAGACGGGCTAACCCCTATTGACATCAGTGGATCTAGGGTTGAGACGGTAAACAGCTTTAAGTTCCTCAGCATCAGCATACCCGAGGATTTCACGCAGTCTGCACACACCAGCTGAGTGGTGAAAAAGGCACAACAGCGCCGCTTTCACCTCAGACGGGTGAGGAAGTTTGCTATGAGCCCCCAAATCCTTACAACTTTCTACAGGGGCAAAATTGAGAACATCCTGAATGGCTGCATCACTGCCTGGTATGGGAACTGCATCTCCGTTAATCGCAGGACTCTGCAGAGAGTGGTGCAGACAGCCCAGTGCATTTGTAGTTGTGAACTTCCCATGACTGAGGACACTTACAACAAAAGGTGTGAGAAAAGGGCCTGAAGGATCACTGGGGACCTGAGTCACCCCAACCACGATGTATTCCAGCTGCAACCATCCGGGAAACAGGACCGCAGCATAAAAGCCAGGACACACAGGCTCCGGGACAGCTTCTTCCACCAGGCCATCAGACTGATTAACTCACACTGATTTGAGTGTATTTCTATGTTACACTGGCTGTTCTATTTATTATAAATTAATATAAATTACTATGATTGTAAATTGCACGTTTAGACGGAGATGTAACAAAGATTTTTACTCATGTACATGAAGGATACAAGAAATAAAGTCAATTCAAATTCAAATTAATATCTCCTCCTTGCTGACAATCAACACTGACACTGGTGCACCTCAGGGATTGTGCTTAGCCGACTGCTCCACTCCCCCTCTACCCATGACTGTGTGACTAAGCGTAGCTCAAAAGCCGTCCATAAATATGCTGGATACAACCATTGCTGGTACAATCTCAGATGGAGAGGAGAGGACTTACAGGAGCAAGATATACCAGCTAGTTGAGTGGTGTCGCAGCAACAACCTTGTGCTTAATGTCAGTGCGACAAAAGAGCTGATTGAAGGAAAGGTAAGATGAGGGAACACAAACCAATCCTCATAGAGGGATCAGAAGTGGAGAGAGTGAACAATTTCAAGTCCCTGGATATCAATATCTCCGAGGATCTAACCTGGTCCCAACATATCGATGCAGCTACAGTAAAATGAAGGCATGACAGCAGATATGTTTCATAAGGAGTTTGAAGACATTTGATTTCTCAATTTAAAACAGACAAAACTGCTCTAGATGTATTCTATATATGTTATTTCTGTTTTTGCACTGTTTTCAATCTACAAAATAAACATATCCATACACACACATACTGTAATTTATTTATTCTTTCTATATTATCATGTACTGCATTGAACTGCTGTTGCTACATTAACAAATTTCATGACACACGCCGGTGGTAATAAACCTGATTCTGGTTCTGACTCTGAATTCATCCCCACAGACGGCTGTGGCCAATTCACTGGGTATATCTAATGTGGATGTTCTTGATTATGGGAGGGGGTTTTGAGAGGGATAAGGATCAGTGATGGTCTCTTGAATGACCTGCCAGAGGAGGTGGTGGAGGCAGAAACACAAAGTCTCTGTTCATGAACACTTCTCAGGAACCTGTCATTCACTGTGTACATCCTGTCCTGGTTAAACTTCCCAGTGCTGGGTCCACTGCTGTTTTCCATCTGTATTAACAATCTGGATGAGAATGTGGTAAACTGGATCAGCAAGTTTGCAGATAACACCAAGATTAGGGGTGCAGTGGACAGCAAGAAAGGCTAGCAAATATTGACATGGGACGTTGTCCAGCTGTTACAATGGCAGATGGAATTTAATGCAGACAATTATGAGGTGTGTGCAACAAAAGTTTAACGAGAGAAATGTGTGGTTTAAAGAGGATGAGGAAAAGCAAGAAGGCTGCGAGTGGAACGGCTCAGGATTTCCAGACCGAAGGTATTTTACTACTCGGAGTAAAGAGAGGCAAGACTGCACAGGCGCGTGACATCAGCCAGTAGAGCGGGAAAAGGTTAAAAAGAAGAGCGCCATATCCAGCGGGCAGCAGAGTGAGAGGGCTTTGGCTCAACTGGCTTAGGTGATAATGAGGCGAGGTAGGTTTACCTGCGTTAATTGCGGAAAGGAAGTATGTGTGTGACACCGGTGTTCTGTGCTCGGTGTCAGATGTGGAAAGTTCTGGAGTCTCCCAGCTTCGTGGACGGGAATATCCACACCCGGTGTGTTGAGCTGCGGCTCCTAAGGGACCGCGTGAGGGAACGGGAGTTGCAGCTCGTTAACCTTTGTCTGGTCAGGGACAGCGACGAGGTGATAGAAGGGTGATCACACCGGGACCATAGGAGACAGACAAGTGGTTAAGAGTCAGGAGAGGGAAGGGGAAGAGTCAGGTACCAGAGAGTAGCCCTGTGGCTGTCCCCCTGAACAATAAGTACTCCTGTTTGAGAACTGTTGGGGGGGGCAGGGTGGGACAGTCTACCTGGGGGAAGCAACAGCAGCCGAGCCACCGGCACAGAGCCCGGCCCTGTGGCTCAGAAGGGTAGGGAAAGGAAGAGAAAGGCCGTAGTGATAGGGGACTCTTTAGTTAGGCACTCTGTGAATGCAGGAAAGAAACACGGATGGTAATTTGCCTCCCAGATGCCAGGGTCCGGGAAGTTTCAGATCGCGTCCAAAATATCCTGCAGTGGAATAGAGAACAGCCAGACGTCATGGTACATAATGGTACAACTGACATAGGTAGGAAAAGGGTGGAGGTCCTGAACACAGTCTACAGGGAGTTAGGAAGGAAGTTAAGAAGCAGGAGAGCAAAGGTAGTAATCTCGGGATTACTGCCTGTGCCACGGGACAGTGAGTATAGGAATAGAATGAGCTGGAGGATAAATGAGTGGCTGAGGGATTGAAGCAGGGGGCAGGGATTGGGATTTCTGGATCATTGGGACCTCTTTTGGGGCAGTTGTGACCTGTACAAAAAGGATGAGTTGCACTTGAATCCCACAGGGACCAATATCTTGGCAGGGAGGTTTGCTACTGGGGAGAGTTTAAACTAGAACTATTGGGGGGTGGGAACCGAACTGAAGAGACTGGGGAAGAGGCGGTTGGCTTACAAATAGAGAAAGCTTGGAGATGGTGTGTGAGGGAGGACAGGCAAGTGATAGAGAAGGTACGTGCTCAGACCAACGGTTTGAGATGTGTCTATTTTAACGCAGGGAGTATTGTGAACAAAGCGGATGAGCTTAGAGCATGTATCACTACTTGGAGCTATGATGTGGTGGCCATTACAAAGACTTGGATGGCTCAGGGACAGGAATGGTTACTTCAAGTGCCAGGTTTCAGATGTTTCAGGAAGGACAGAGAGGAAGGCAAAAGAGGTGGGGGCGTGGTACTGTTGATCAGAGATCGTGTCATGCCTGCAGAAAAGGAGGACGTCATGGGAGGATTGTCTACAGAGTCTCTGTGGGTGGAGGTTAGGAACAGGAAGGGGTCAATTACTCTACTGGGTGGTTTTCATAGGCCACCCAATAGTAACAGGGATATCGAGGAGCAGATAGGGAAAGAGATCCTGGAAACGAGTAATAACAACAGAGTTGTCGCGGTAGGAGATTTTAATTTCCCAAATATTGATTGGCATCTTCCCCGAGCAAGGGGTTTAGATAGGGTGGAGTTTGTTAGGTGTGTTCAGGAAGGTTTCTTGACACAATGTGTAGATAAGCCTACAAGAGGAGAGACTGTACTTGATTTGGTATTGGGAAATGAACCTGGTCAGGTGTCAGTTCTCTCAGCAGGACAGCATTTTAGAGATAGTGATCATAATTCTATTTCCTTTACAATAGCATTGGGAGAGATAGGAACAGACAAGTTAGAAAAGTGTTTAATTGGAGTAAGGGGAATTATGAGGCTATCAGGCAGAAACTTGGAAGCTTAAATTGGGAACAGATGTTCTCAGGGAAAGGTACGGAAGAAATGTGGCAAACATTCAGGGGATATTCGTGTGAAGTTCTGCATAGGTACGTTCCAATGAGACAGGGAAGTTATGGTAGGGTACAGGAACCGTGGTGCACAAAGGTTGTAGTAAATCTAGTCATGAAGAAAAGAAAAGCTTACATAAGGTTAAGAGAGCTAGGTACTGTTAGAGATCTAGAAGATTGTCAGGCTAACAGGAAGGAGCTTAAGAAGGAAATTAGCAGAGCCAGAAGGGGCCATGACAAGGCCTTGGTAGGCAGGATTAAGGAAAACCCCAAGGCACTCTACAAGTATGTGAAGAGCAAGAGGATAAGACGTGAAAGAATAGGACCTATCAAGTGTGACAGTGGGAAAGTGTGTATGGAACCGGAGGAAATAGCAGAGGTACTTAATGAATACATTACTTCAATATTCACTACAGAAAAGGATCTCGATGATTGTAGGGATGACTTGCAGCGGATTGAAAAGCTTGAGCATGTAGATATTAAGAAAGTGGATATGCTGGAGCTTTTGGAAAGCATCAGGTTGGATAAGAGGCCGGGACCAGATGATATGTACCCCAGGATACTGCGGGAGGCGAGGGAGGAGATTGCTGAGCCTCTGGCGATGATCTTTGCATCATCAATGGGGACAGGAGAGGTTCCGGAGGACTGAGGATGTTGTTCCCTCATTCAAGAAAGGGAGTAGAGATAGCCCAGGAAATTATTGACCAGTGAGTCTTACTTCAGTGGTTGGTAAGCTGATGAAGAAGATCGTGAGAAGCAGGATTTATGAACATTTGGAGAGGTATAATATGATTAGGAATAGTCAGCATGGCTTTGTCAAGGGCAGGTTGTGCCTTACGAGCCTGATTGAATTTTTTGAGCATGTGACTGAACACATTGATGAAGGGAGAGCAGTAGATGTAGTGCATATGGATTTCAGCAAGGCATTTGATAAGGTACCCCATGCAAGGCTTACTGAGAAAGTAAGGAGGCATGGGATCAAAGGGGACAATGTTTTGCGGATCCAGAACTGGCTTGCCCACAGAAGGCAAAGAGTGATTGTAAACGGGTCATATTCTGCATGGAGGTCGGTGACCAGTGGTGTGCCTCAGGGATCTGTTCTGGGACCCTTAATTTTTGTGATTTTTATAAATGACCTGGATGAGGAAGTGGAGGGATGGGTTAGTAAGTTTGCTGATGACACAAAGGTTGGGGGTGTTGTGAATAGTGTGGAGGGCTGTCAGAGGTTACAGCGGAACATTGATAGGATGCAAAACTGGGCTGAGAAGTGGCAGATGGAGTTCAACCCAGATAAGTGTGAAGTGGTTCATTTTGGTAGGTCAAATATGATGACAGCATATAGTATTAATGGTAAGACCAAGGCAGTGTAGAGGACCAGAGGGATCTTGGGGTCAGAGTCCATAGGACGTTCAAAGCAGCTGCGCAGGTTGACTATGTGGTAAGGAAGGCATACGCTTCATTGGCCTTCATCAATCGTGGAATTGAACTTAGGAGCCGAGAGGTAATGTTGCAGCTCGATAGGACCTTGGTCAGACCCACTTGGAGAACTGTGCTCAGTTCTGGTCACCTCACTACAGGAAGGATGTGGAAACCACAGAAAGGTGCAGAGGAGAATTACAAGGATGTTACCTGGATTGGGGAGCATGCCTTATGAGAATAGGTAGAATGAACTCGGCCTTTTCTCCTTGGAGCGACAGAGGATGAGAAGTGACCTGATAGAGGTGTATAAGATGATGAGAGCATTGACTCTGTGGATAGTCAGAGGATTTTTCCCAGGGCTGAAATGGCTGCCACAAGAGGGCACAGGTTTAAGGTGCTTGGGAGTAGGTACAGAGGAGATGTCAGGTTAAGTTGTTTTTTTCTCTTTATTTTAAATGCAGAGAGTGGTGAGTGTATGGAATAGGCTGCCAGCAATGGTGGTGGAGGCTGATACGATAGGGTCTTTTAAGAGACGTTTGGATAGATACACGGAGCTTAGAAAGACAGAGGGCTATGGGTAACCCTAGTAATTTCAAAGGTAGCTACATGTTTGGCACAACTTTGTGGGCCGAAGGGCCTGCATTGTGCTGTAGGTTTTCTATGTTTCCTTTCTCCCCAGAGGGAGGTTACAATCTGGAACACAGTCTGAAGGGGTGATGCAGGCTGGTATTTAAGGAGCATCTGGATGAGCATTTGAATCACCAAGGCAGGGTAGAAGACAGACCAAGTTCTGAGTTAGTGGAGACAGATTCTCGATGGTCAGTATGGACATGCAGAAATCACTGACAGTGAAAGTGCAATGGGAACCTGAAACACAGAACTTCAGGATGGTCATACCTAAAACATTCAGTACCCAGTATGATGGGATTGTTGTTGTACAAAGGAATTAATGGTCAAATACTGAACCAACCCCCTCAAAAGGCTACCAAAATGCTGTCATTCCCTATGCACCAGTAACAATAGTTTTATATGGGAATTTGGTGAAGTACTCTGGGTGATATTAGGAGAGATGGCTGATAGCTTGGTCACGGTGGGAGGGTGCAAATGTCTTCTCAGAGGATAAGGGGTTCAGTGGAACAAGCTCACAGTTGAGAATGAAGGTGACAAACCCCACTGCAGTGGAGGACTGCTGAGGTCAGTGTTGTACTGGATAGAAACAGACCCTCTGGCCCATCACATTTATGCTCCCCATCATGCACAGCTGTACTAATCCCACTTTCCTGCATTAGTTTCATATCCCTCTGGGCCTTGCTCACTGAAGCCCCTGTGCATGTGCCTCTAATATTGTTACACAGTTCCCTGTACGTGGCATCACAGGTAGACAGGGTTGTGTGTTCTGCTTGCCTCGACAGTCAAAGAACTGCCTCTCATTAGAGTAGGACAAAACTGTTTAAAGACGGATTCAAAGGGGATCTGAGGGGTAAATATTTCACACAGAGAATAACTGGCATCCGGAATTAACTCCCAAAATAGAGTCACTGGTTTATACAGAAATGAAACAGTCCCTTCGGTACAACTCATCCACGCCGACCAAGATGTCGACCTGAACTCGGCCCATCTGCCTGCATTAGCCCGTATCCCTCTCAACCTTTCCCATCCATGTGACTGTGCAAATATGTTTTAAATATTGTACCTGAGGCAGAGAGCCGGTGCAGTGAGGCGCTGACAGACACTCACTGTTCCGCGGGCAGGAAGAGGAGAGGCCGAAACCCCAACAAGTGGAGACCGGCTCCACCACCCCGGACTTACCGCCCACCACGGCCCGTTCCCCAGGAAACGACGTCGCTAAAGGTGGGGCTTTGTGACGTCAGCGCGTCACGGGGTAACAATCACAACGTGTCACGTGACAGTGACACGGCAGGCGGGGCAGAGGGAGCTGTCAATCAGCAGAGCGGCTGAAAAACTTGCGACCATTGTAAACAGAATGGGGAGAGCGGGAGATTTCCAGGGACGTGACCCACTCCCCCATTCCCTGGAATTGAGTGTGTTATACACAGTAATATTCATATTGTAATTTAGCTCTTCGATCTTATAAATATGTCATGTTTGTATTTTCTATATTTTTGTGTGGATAATCTTTTTATAATTTTGGATGAAATATGTTGGAACTGGATCATGATAAAAGAGCATCACGGAAAAATATTGTCAAAGCCAAAATTTTATCCAAAGTAAGTTGTTATCACACTGCGCATATGTCACCATATTGTTCAAAGTTCAAATTCAAATGTATTCTCACAGACAACCCCGAGAATCTTGTTCTGCAGATATTCTTGGCAAATCTATAGAACAGTAACTGTGAACTGTAAATATGAGGAACTATAAACTGTAAACAAATTGTGTAAATGCAGAGAAATAAATAGCAATAAATTACAAGCATGAAATAACGATATAACAGTGGTGACATGAGTGTTTTGCTCAGGACACTGATGGTTGAGGGGTAGTAACTGTTCTTGAACCTGGTGGGGCGAGTCCTGAGATACCTGTACCTTCTACCTGATGGTAACAGTGAGAAAATATCGTTGCCTGGGTGGTGAGGATCTTTGCTGATGGACACTGCTTTCCTACGGCAATGTTTCATGCAGATGTGCTCAGCGGTTGTGAGGGTTTTACCTGTGATATACTGGGCCGAATCCACTACTCTTTGCAGGATTTCCCACTCAAAGGCATTGGTGTTCCTGTATCAGGCCGTAATGCAGCCAGTCAGCACACCTTCCACCACACATTTATATAAGTTTGCCAAGGTTTTCAATGACATGCTGAACGTCCGCAGAGTCCTGAGGAAGTAGAGCGCTGTTGTGGTTTCTTCACAATTATATTTATGCGATGGGTCCAGGACAGATCCTCTGAGTGAGTGACACACGTGCATTTAAAGTTACTGACCCTCTCCACCTCTGATCGTCCTTTGATTACTAGCTCATGGACCTTTGGTTTCTCCCTCCTAAAGTCTACAATCTGTCCCTTGGTCTTACTGACATTGAGTGAGGGGTCGTTGTTATTACACCACTCAGCAAAGTTTTCAATCTCTCTCCTGTTTGCTGATTCATCACCACCTTTGATTGTCGTGTAATCAGCAAACTTGTATATGGTGTTGCAGCTGTATTCAGCCACACAGTCATAGGTGTAAAGTGAGTAGAGCTGGGGGCTAAGCACACTTCCTTGTGGTGCTCCTGTGCTGATAGAGATTGTGGAGAAGCTGTTTTTGCTAATATGAACTGACTTGGATCTGCACCTGAGGAAATCCAGGATCCAATTGCACAAGGGGGTATTGAGGCCCAGGTCTGGGAGTTTACTGATCAGTTTTGAGGGGATGATGGTGTTAAATGCTGAGCAGTAATCAATAAAGGGCATCCAGATGTTTGCATCTTTGCTGTCCAGATGTTCCAGAGTTGTGTGAAGAGACAACGAGACAGCATCTGCTGTTGCTTCAGTAGGTGAATTGGAGAGGATCCAAGTCACCATTCAGACAAGAGCTGATATGCTTCAACACCAGCCTCTCAAAACACTTCATCACTGTGGATGTAAGTGCCACTGGGCAATAGTCATTTAAACAGGTTACCACGCTCCTGTTGGCCACCGATATGATTGAAACTTCCTTGAAGTAGATGGGTTTCACACACTGCCAGATCGAGAGGTTGAAGGTATCTGTGAATACACCAGCCAGCTGGTCAGCACAGGTCTTCAGTACTCGGCCAGGTACTCCATCCAGACCGGATGCTTTCCTTGGATTCACTCTCTTGAAGGCAGCCTGCACGTCATCTTCAGATACTGAGACCAAATGACCATCGGGAGACATGGGGGTGCGCGATGGTTCCTCCCTCTTCTGGTGGACAAAGTGAGTACAGAAGGCATTGAGCTCATCTGTCCCCTTTGTCACTATTTACCTTTGCAGGACATTCTGGCATTCAAACTCTGCTGCCGCTGTCAAGCATCTCTCTTTTATTCCAGTCTAGTCCGGAATCTCCACTTTGCCAAAGAGATGGTTTCTGGAGATCATACCTGCACCTCTTGTAGCATTCCTGATCTCCAGACTTGAATGCCTCTGACCTGGCACTCAGCAGGTTCCTGATCTCATTGCTCATCCAGGCCTACTGATTTGGGAAAAGCCTGAATGATTTTGTGGGGACACACGACTCCACAGCTGTTTTAGTAAAGTCTGTAGTGACCCCGGTGTCGTCCTTCAGGTCCTGAGATGAGTTCATGAACATGGCTCAGCCTGCTGACTCAAGGCAATCCTGTAACCGTTCCTCTGCCTCCCAACACCACCCCTCGGTTATCTTGATCTCTGAAGCCTTGTTCCTTAGGCTCTGTCTGTGTGCAGGTAGGAGGAGTACAGTCAAATGATCCAACTTAACGAAATGTGGTCTTAGGAGCAAACGATAGACATTCCTTATCGTAGTGTAGCAGTGGTCCCCTGTGTTGGGACATCTGGTGCAACAGGTTACTACTTTCAGATTAATTTTCTTTCAGGCATTTACAGGGAAATGAAGACAGTGGAATTTAGGAAAACTATAAACAGCAAAGACTGAACAGACAGCCAATGTGCAAAAGAAGACAAATAATGCAAATACTAAAACATAAATATTACTGTGTCCTGACGAAGGGTCTGGGCCTGAAACATCGACTGCTCCTCTTCCTAGAGATGCTGCCTGGCCTGCTGCATTCACCAGCAACTTTGATGTGTATTACTGTGCAATTCAGTTGTGGAGTACTTGAAAGTGAGTGTGCAGGATATGCAATTAGTTCAGTGAAGATACCTACACCATTTCAAGAGCATGACTGCTGTAGAGTAACAACTCTTCCTGAACTTGGTGGTGTGGGACCTAAGGCTCCTGTACGTCCTTCCCGATGGCAGCAGTGGAAGAGAGCATGAGGTGGCTGAAGGATGTTGTTGATGATGGATGCAGCTTTCTTGTAGAAGTGCTGCTTGTAAATGTACTGAATGATGGGGAGGGCTTCGCCTGTGATGTACTGGGATGCATCCACCAGTTAGAAACATGGAAAACCTACAGCACAATACAGGCCCTTCGGCCCACGATGCCGTGCCAAACCTCTACCTATTTTAGAAATTACCTGGCATTACCCAGAGCCCTTTGTTTTTCTAAGCTCCAAGTACCTATCCAGGAGTCTGTGAAAATACTCTATTGTATCTGCCTCCACTACCTTTGCCGGTAGCCTATTCCACACACTCACCACGCTCTGGTAAAAAAAATTACACCTGACATCTCCACAAATTTCTTGTAGACATTTTCCTTTCCATTCCTGATCATTGTGTTTCCATATCAGGCCATGATGAAACCAGTCAGGTTACTCTCCACTCTGCATCTATATCTGTCAAAGTTTCAGATGTCACGCTGATTACACGCAGGCAGAGTCACTGCCCTGCCTGCTTTATAGTGACACTTACTGCTAGTCCCAGGACAGACCCTCTGAAATGATAATGCTCAGAAATTTAATGTTACTGACTGTCTCCACCTCCAGTCCCCTGCTGATGACTGATCCGTGGACGTCCGGTTTCCTGCCCCTGTGGTCAGTGATCTGCTGATATTGAGTGAGAGGTTGTCGTTGTGGCACCATTCAACCAGATCACACATCTCCCTCCTGAGGGCAAATTTGTCACCACCTTTGATTCACCCAACAACAGTGGTGTCATCTGCAAACTTAAATATGTCATCGGGGTTGTACTTAGCCACACAATCACAGGTATAAAGTGAGTAGAGTCGTGGGCCAAGCACAACCTTGTGGTGCACCAGTGCTGACGGTGATTGCGGAGGAGATGTTGTTGACTTTGAATGCAAAGTCTTCATCGTGAAGGGAAATAGAAATTACAACTGAGAAAGAAGATTACATTAAAATCAGCAAAATATAAGAATGAAAATTAGTTACTTTTCTCACAGAAATGTGAAAATAGGGGCCCGCTTGTCCATGCTGACATTTGTCAGTCCGCAAGGAGTATTGTGAGCAATGCTGGGCCCTTTATCCAAGGAATGATGTGCTTGCATCAGAGAGGGTCCAGAGCAGGTTGACGAGAATGACCCCGGGAATGAAAAGGTTAACATATTAGGTGCATTTGATGGCTCTGGGCCTGTACTTGCTGAAGTTCATAAGAATGAGAAGAGAGTGACATTATAACCACTTGAGTGAACGTGGAGTGGATGTTTCCTGTAGTGGGTTCGTCCAGCACCAGATGGCACACACTCAGAGTAGAAGGATGTCTCTTCAGAAAAGAGATAAGAAGACATTTCTTTAGCCAGAGGGTCAGGTACAAGTTCACACTCTCCCTCCCCTACAATATCCCAGTTGTCAGACCTGTGTCCAATCACGTCACCTGTATCTACCCCTTTGTAGACTCCTCACCGCTCTTCACAACTCAGTTCCCATCAGTGTTTGTGATCAGCAAGTTCAGAAATCACGGTCAGCTCTCATTTTCCCCAACTCCCTGTGATGGAGCGGCTTATCAAACGTGTCCTGGACATCTTGGTTCAGTGCATTCCTGGGACTCGTTGTCCACAGTTGGTGTTACAGCTTCAAACACTCAAATGTATTTGTTAAACATAGAATCTCTTTCACCAGAGTCTGTTAACTTTGGCTGATGGTTTTGTAAGTTGGCAATAATTTCCTGCTTTGCTACAGCCCCAAATGTTCTCCTAGTACAAGTGGTGAACTGGCAGGTCTGGAGTTTCCTGTTTTCTGCTTTTGCTTCAGACTGCAGAATCTGCAGTTTCTATTGTAATTTTTTACTTCTCTTCTATTTACCTATTTTTCTCCAATTTGGAGCAAAGGAGTTACTCAAAGTGCTCTTCCCTCCAGACACAGACTGGTTTGGAACCCCGTCGTTGTTTCCATCTCCTATCGTGTCTGGATTTTAGTCTCTGATACTCCAGCACTTGGGTCCTGACCGTCCTCACCCAGGTCTGCCGTCACCGACGAAGTTTATTGATACGGTTCATATGGGCCTCAGTCAGGCCATTTGGCAAATTGGATCCAGAATTAGCTTTGCAATAGGAGACAGAGTGATGGCAGAGAGTAGTTTTGTGATCAGATGCTGGTGACAAGTGTTGTTCCACATGGATCTGTTCTGTGACCTTTGCTGTTTGTGATATAACTGAGTGATTTGGGAGTGGATGTAGGAATCGTGAGCAGTAAGTTCACACTGACTGTGAGATGATGGGGTTATTGCTGGTGTGGATGGTCATCTTTGGCTAAAGTGTGACATTGATGTGTTGATGAAATGAGCTGAGACCAAAACAAATAGATCAGTTGGTGTGAGAATTGGGATTTCCCATCAAACAACCCCAAAACTCCCACGGGGGAGATCAGAGGGATAATGTGTGTGAACACAACAGTGTAATGAAGAGAAAGCGACAGCCCTTTCCTCTTCCAGGTTAGTGGCTCTTAAAAGAGCATTTTGTTGTGTTTGCTGCCGAGGCCAGGCTGAGGCTCGCTTCTGGCGATGCCGCGAGCCAACTGAATATCTTTGGGCACAAGGGTGACTCGCTTGGTGTGGATGGTGCAAAGAGCCCGACCAGGTAAGCCTCGTTAATCTCCTACAGGCCTTTGATGGTCGAGCTCTGGAAGCATAGATCGGTTTTGAAGTCCTGCCTGATCTTCTGCACCAGATGCTGGAAGGGAAGTTTGCGGATGAGCAGCTCGGTAGATTTCTGGTAGCATTGGTTCCCCGTCAGAGTCACAGTGATGGGCCGATAGCTCCCCAAGAATACCCACACAGACACCCAGGGATATTCAGTGTTCCTTTACATTTATCAATTATTTACAGAGTCACAGTGATGGGCCGATAGTGCCCCAAGAATACGTACACAGACACCCAAGAATATTCGGTGCTCCTTTACATTTATCAATTATTTTACTGATATGGTGCTTCCATGTCGGCTTATAATCCAGCCACATGCCATAAAATCTTACCACTGACACTTATTCAAGAGTTTGACCATATAATTTCAAATCAATTGCTATTGAGGAAGATATGGATCAATAAAGAGGTCTATTGATCATCTTTGTGAAACACAAAATGTATTTTAGCTACTGAAAGCTTTAAACCCTGTCTATATTCCCACTGTTTGACCTTATTAATCACTAATCACATTCTATATACAATTGGATTGGATTTTATACCTCTGATCCATAAATCTGCATCATCTGCAAAAGGTCATTTCCCCACCCCAGTACCTATCTCAGAAAAAATATCACTAATCATAATATTAAACAATAAAGGGCTACAAATACTGTCTTATAGGGTCCCATTCTCCACCATATAGAATCCCAAATATACCTTACGTATCCTTAACTGCCTGGAGCATACAAATAAAAAACTCAGAAAAAAATATGTAGCCTTCTTCTCACTCCACATTTCTATAATTTAATCCTTTCATAACATATCATATGTTTTTTCAATACAAAAATACTGCAATTACAACTTCTTTATTTACAAGTGCTTTCCCAATATCATCTTCCAAACATAAAACTGAATCCAATGTCATTGTACAGTTCCAAAATCCACGCTGATAAAATGCTCCATCACCTCTCTTTTCCAAAATATAATTCAACAACTCTATTACCATATGTTCTGTAAGTTTACCGAAATGAGATGGGATGTTAATGATATTGGTCTATAATTAGAAGGATCCTGTGGGGATTTCCAGGTTTCGGAACAGGTACTATCATTTTCTATAAGGAGGAAATATGGTCCAAACTCCAAATATGATTCCAATTTGTTAATATTATCTCAAGAGTTGTAAGCTATATGCTTAAACATACACTAACATATATCATCCTTTCCTACAGCCATCTGACTTGCACTGTTAATAGCTTTCTTACATTCACACAAATAAACTCTACATAACTAACACTATCATTGTTACAGCTGGCTTTCAACACATCAGTGTATTCACTTAAATCCTCATCTTGACATCATTTAGGCTCTTCATTTAAATTATCTTGATTGTGACATGCAGCAAATGACCAAGCCAGTAACTCAACCTTCTCTATTTCAGTAGAGGGCGTACATTCAGATTGGAGGATTGTGACTAGTGGTGTCCCACAAGGATCTGTTCTGGGACCTCTACTTTTCCTGATTTTTATTGACGACCTGGATGTGGGGATAGAAGGGTGGGTTGGCAAGTTTGCAGATGACACAAATGTTGGTGGTGTAGTAGATAGTGTAGAGGATTGTCAAAGTTTGCAGAGAGACATTGGTAGGATGCAGAAGTGGGCTGAGAAGTGGCAGATGGAGTTCAACCCAGAGAAGTCTGAGGTGGTACACTTTGGAAGGACAAACTCCAAGGCAGAGTACAAAGTAAATGCCAGCATGCTTGGTAGCATGGAAGAGCAGAGGGATCTGGGGGTACGTGTCCACAGATTCCCTGAAAGTTGCCTCACAGGTGGATAGGGTAGTTAAGAAAGCATATGGGGTGTTAACTTTCATAAGTCCAGGGATAGAGTTTAAGAGTCACGATGTAATGATGCAGCTCTATATAACACTGGTTAGGCCACACTTGGAGTACTGTGTCCAGTTCTGGTTGCCTCACTATAGGAAGGATGTGGAAGCATTGGAAAGGGTACAGAGGAGATTTACCAGGATGCTGCCTGGTTTAGAGAGTATGCATTATGATCAGAGATTAAGGGAGCTAGGGCTTTACTCTTTGGAGAGAAGGAGGATGAGAGGAGACATGATAGAGGTGTACAAGATAATCAGAGGAATAGATTGAGTGGATAGCCAGCGCCTCTTCCCCAGGGCACCACTGCTCAATACAAGAGGACATGGCTTTAAGGTAAGGGGTGGGAAGTTCAAGGGGGATATTAGAGGAAGGTTTTTTACTCAGAGAGTGGTTGGTGCGTGGAATGCACTGCCTGAGTCAGTGGTGGAGGCAGATACACTAGTGAAGTTTAAGGGACTACTAGACAGGTATATGGAGGAATTTAAGGTGGGGGCTTATATGGGAGGCAGGGTTTGAAGGTCGGCACAACATTGTGGGCCGAAGGGCCCGTACTGTGCTGTACTGTTCTATGTTCTTACAATCACCTTCTTTAATCAATACTGGAATGTTATTAACCCGATGAACTCCACCCCGATTTTCTGAATCATTCCCCAAACACCTCCAAGTTTAGTATCCTGTCCAATACTATCACAAGATGACCTCCAGTAAACCTCTTTCACAACCTTCACCACTTTCCTCACCACAGCTTGTACCCTTTCATACTTAATAAGGTCACTCAGAGAATGATAATTCTCAACTCTCCCAAACACCTTATTTCTCTCCCTAATTCCCTCTGCACACTCCCCCATCCACCAAGGTGCAGTCTTCCTCCTATTAATGTCATTTTTAACAGGCATCACTTCCACCGCAGTTTGATGAATAATGTGACATCACCATTCATTGCAGAAACCCATATCATCCTCAACATTCTCCCAGTTTGCTTCATCAAAATTCCACTTCCTAAAAACAGTCTCCTGCCCCCTATATAACTCCAAACCTAAGCTTATAAATATAGGAAAGTAATCACTCCCCATTGTCTCCTCACTCATAACATCTCATTCAGTCACTCCAGCCAGAATGTTTGCAACTGGAGTTAAATTTACAGCAGTTTTCAGATGATTAGAAACATTACATTTCATACCCCTCCCATCATTAAATCACACAAGATTGGAAATACCTAAACATTCTTCTACAATCAAACAGTTCCATGAATGACCCCACAGTGAACTGTGCACAAAAATCCCCACACCATACAACCCTTAGCGATCTAGAGTGACATATGCTTTCCAACAAATCAATCAAAAGCTCTCCACAAGAGTTTTACCACTTTAGTACCCCTACCTGTTGAATCAAATGCCTCTGCTACAAACACCTCATACACTTCATTCACATCCACAACTCTGTGTCCTGCCCCTTCCCATATTAAACGTGCAACACCACCCCCTCTATCACCTAACCTATCATGCCATACTGCAATATAATGTCCTGTAAAGGAAATGCGGTAACAGCCCATTTTCATATTGGGCCAATTTGATGAATCAAAAATAAACTTCCTAATGTCTTGACCATCGAATTTCTCTCATTCCACTGCAATATTCTTAATCCCATTCTGTACCTGCACAAAGAGACTGAAATACAGATACCCCATCCATCAGAGCTTCTTTTACAGTTTCCCACATAACACCAGTTATACCTAGATACCTTGCAGCAGCTTTCACAATCATTTTAATTTTCTCAGTATGTCTGGATGACTGAACAGCACAATTCACCACATCTTTTATAAACATCACAAACTTCATTTCATTGACTAGTAAAGTATCTTTATTAATGGACCTGTGATGTGACACATAGCCGCTGACTTCATATTCTATCTGACTGGTTATACTTGATCAACATTTGGTTTAACTGTGTTGCAAGGCCTCTGTTTAAGACACACCTAACTGTACTTTAACCTGTTCAACCAGCTGCTTTCTTAAGTACTGTACTTCACATCCTTGTAACATGGTGTGAGCTGAATTATCTGCAGCTTAATGTGAAAAAGACAAAGGAGCTGGTGGTAGACCTGAGGAGAGCTAAGGTACCGGTGACCCCTGTTTCCATCCAGGGGGTCAGTGTGGACATGGTGGAGGATTACAAATACCTAGGGATACGAATTGACAATAAACTGGACTGGTCAAAGAACACTGAGGCTGTCTACAAGAAGGGACAGAGCCATCTCTATTTCCTGAGAAGACTGAAGTCATTTAACATCTGCCAGACGATGCTGAGGATGTTCTACAAGTCTGTGGTGGCCAGTGCTATCATGTTTGCTGTTGTGTGCTGGGGCAGCAGGCTGAGTGTAGCAGACACCAACAGAATCAACAAACTCATTTGTAACACCAGTGATGTTGTGGGGATGGAACTGGACTCTCTCACGGTGGTGTCTGAAAGGAGGATGCTGCCTAAGTTGCATGCCATCTTGGACAATGTCTCCCATCCACTACATAATGTACTGGGTGGGCACAGGAGTACATTCAGCCAGAGACTCATTCCACTGAGATGCAACACTGAGCATCATAGGAAGTCATTCCTGCCTGTGGCCATCAAACTTTACAACTCCTCCCATGGAGGGTCAGACACCCTGAGCCAATAGGCTGGTCCTGGACTTATTTCATAACTTACTGGCATAATTTACATATTACTATTAAACTATTTATGGTTCTATTACTATTATTTATGGTGCAACTGTAATGAAAACCAATTTCCCTCGGGATCAATTAAGTATGACTATGACTAGACTGCACTATGTTCTCCTCTACAATTACACCAGTCAAACTTTACACCTTCACAATCTTCATATTAAGTTTCCCACAACACTAACTACACCTTAGTTTCCCAGGAGGTACTGCCACAACATGCCCAAATCTCTGACATTGTGACATCTAAGCGGAGGTGGAATATGCGCTCGTGCATTATAACTAACATACCCCAGACTAACTTTACTTGAAAGCTTCACCTCATCAAAATATATCAATGCAGTTAAACTGTCCATGTTTTCTCCATTTCAAACTACTTGTAATCTCTGCAACACACACAAAAAATGCTGGTGAACGCAGCAGGCCAGGCAGCATCTATAGGAAGGGGTACAGTCAACGTTTCGGGCGAGTCCTGACGAAGGGTCTCGGTCCGAAACGTCGACTGCAACTCTTTCTATAGACGCTGCCTGACCTGCTGCGTTCACCAGCACTTTTGTGTGTGTGTTGCTTGAATTTGCAGTATCTGCAGATATCCTCGTGTTTGCACTTGTAATCTATTTACATTCTTAATCTCTTTATCGAAATCTCCACCAGAACACCTGTCCTAACACCCCGATACCTGTATTTTCATTAGGCAACACAGATACCATCCTTTTTTAACCAAATAAAGTCTTCAAATGTAATGCCTTCTCACAGTTTCTTATCTTAACGATTAGCACATCACCTCCCCTAAAGGTGTGAGCACAATCTATATTCCCTAAAATAGTTATCAAATTTAGTTAATTTCAAATGAGAAAACGTGCAGATGCTGGAAATCCAAGCTACACAAATGAAATGCCGGAGGAACTGAGGACTGATGAATGGTCTCGGTCTGAAATGTCGATTGAACTCTTTTCTATAGATGCTGTTGAATTCCTCCAGCATTTTGTGTATTGCTGCAGTTAATTTAATGGGATTGGTAAAATAAATCTGTTTCGGGTAAAATTTAAACAGTACCTCGAAGTCTTCTTTCCTTTTTTTAGTATCCTCTCAAATCTCTTGAAATGATTGCAATATTGTTTTCCTTTTTCCGTTTTGCATATCTAGATCCAACTTCATTCCAACCTCTTACCGCACTCACCCGGACTCTTTATTTCCGGATCCTTTTCCAGACACTCTTCGCCCCCCACCCCCAACCTGAACTTACTTTATTTCCCATCATCCCCGCACATTCACAGCCAGCGCCACCAACGCTACTGAGCCAATCAGCAACTCGCACCGTTTTCAGGTACTTTGCTGTCAATCAGGTCTAGGGGCGGAGCAACGAAACGAATGCTCACGTGTTGTAATGACGTCACAAACTCAATCCCACCTTCTCCCCGCCCCCAAATTCATTTTCTGAATGTCTGTTCAGAGGGTCCAGAGTTGCGGGAGGGGCAGGGTGGCTTTAAACCCGGCGTTACACATTCCATGGCATCGTTCTCTCCAAAGTGTTTCAGCTGTTCCTTTGCCTGTCTTCTCCACACGGTCAACCAGACAAACTGAGAGAGTCGGCACGAGTGCTGGGAAAGTGCGGGAGTTCATATCTCACGGCAGCAGTCTCTGTATAATGTTTCGGAGTGACGGATTCGGTCATTGAGTGTAACGTCAAACGGCCTTGAGATACAGACGTCGTGAGGGAAAAGTGAAAACAAAATGATGAATGTCTCTTGTTCTCGGGAAACACTCCATTTTTGGGCTATTTGCACACTAGATTGTCCCATATTATAATCCCGTCTTCATTTGAAGCAGGAAAACGGTCTCCTCGTTGGCGAAATTAACCTTGGTCTCCCGCGTGACAAGCGGGGATACTAACCATTGAACTAGCGAGGAATAAACAAGAGTATGGAACCTATCACACGGATGTCAGTGTGTAGGAGAACTCAGAGAGTCACTCTGATGTTTGTTTGCTGAGTGTAGAGCTGGTGCATTTTACCCATCCGCTCCTCACTTTGTGACTGGACGGGTCTCAGGATTCATTAGCGATTCAGTCACTTACTGTGTTTAAAGACTGGGCAAAGGAGGGGATCCCATTAACGTCTAACTGCGTGTTGTTTGAACGGATATTTATAATCAGGATTTGTTTCCCTTTTACTGATACGTGAAGCAGGAAACCATTTGTAGCCCTTCGAACCTCTCGGGTCGATTCTCCCTTCAGTCGGATCCCAGGTGCTGTGTTTCTCCGGTCTGTCGGAACGTCGCGACATCCACTGGTCTGAATAGGAACTGCAACAGAGTGGGGAACGATCCTTCAGAAAACAGCTCAGACACTGATAATCGAGTAACAGAATCTGATAGCACCAGAGACCATTCAGTAACCGAATCTGGTTTGCATCATGGGGAGATGGTGATATAGTGTTGAGCATAGCTGCTTCCCAAGCAGTTGACACGGTTTCCATTCCCGGCCATTGCAGGTTGTACACTTTCAGGCTAAAAAAAAGCCCTCGCCAAGCGCCATGAACGCAGAACTCTAATTCCTGAGCAATTTGTTCTGAGTGAATTTCACTCTAATGGATCTGATGAATTCCTCATGTACGATGGTGGTGGTCCCTCATGTAGGATGATCGAGGACCCCAAACTGAATGAGAAATACAGCATTAGACCCGGGAATTCCATTAGTTCCACGGACTCCGCTGTAGGAAACACACACTTTCTGGTCAAATCGAACATACATTTTCCTGACCAAAGACATGACCTGCCCCAGATATTCTCTCGTTCCCTCTTTCATCCGGCAGAAAGTACAAAAGCTTGAAAGCACGCGTCACAGTCTCAGGGATAGTTTTAGTCCCACTGTTGTGTCTATTGAATGGTTTCCCATAAGGTAGGATGGACGTTTGACCTCACAATCCACCTCGGTACGAAGCTGCACCTTATTATTTACCTGCGCCGTGCTTTCTCTGTCGCTGTTACACTTTATTCTGCATTTTGTTATTGCTTCACCTTGTTCTCTCCCAATACAGTGTGTAATCGTTTGATCTCTCTGAACAGTGAGAATGAGAAGCTTTTAACTGTATTTCGGTACCGTATGTGACTGAAACTCGTAGAACAGATTCAATTCCCCCTGAGCCCGTTGCGGCAGCAGTAGCGAGCGCCGGCCTCCGGACAGCGCAGAGTTTCCCAGCTGGTAATGAAACACAGCAGAAAAACAAGAGCTGAGATCACAGAGGGGGAGCAGTGAGAGAGGGTTTCACTAACTCCCGTCGAAGGGAAGATTCAAACTCCTTCAGAGTACGCAGCCCCATTAACATCAATGGATCTGGCGTTGAGAGGGTGAAAGTTCCCCGGCATACACATCAGCGAGGATCTCACGAAGTCTGTAAATACCGGCTGCGTGGTGAAAAAGGCACAGCAGCGTCTCTTTCACCCCAGACGGTTGAAGAAATTTGGTATGGGTCCCCAAATCCTAAGGACTTTCTACAGGCACAGAATTGAGAGCACCGTGACTGGCTGCATCACTGCCTGGTATGGGAACTGTACTTCCCTCAATCGCAGGACTCTGCAGAGAGTGGTGCGGACAGCCCAGCGCATCTGTAGATGTGAACCTCCCTCTATTCAGGACATTTACAGAGACAGGTTTGTAAAAATGGTCCGAAGGATTGTTGAGGATCCGAGTGACCCGAATCTCAAACTGTTTCTGCTGCTACCATCCGGGAAACAGTACCGCAGCATAAAAGCCAGGACCAACAGGCTCCGGGACGGCTTCTTCCACCAGGCCATCAGACTGATTAATTCAAGCTGATAGAATCGTATTTCTGTCATATTGACTGTAATAAATATAGTAATATCTATTACATATTTACTATAAATTGCACATTGCACATTTAAACGGAGACGTAACGTAAATATTTTTACTCCTCATGTATGTGAAGGACGTAATTACTAAAGTCAATTCAATCCAATCCAATTCCATGGAAGAGATTTCGTCGTGCACTAGTCGAATCACAAACGAGAAAATGTGCAGCAGATGCTGGAAATCCAAGCAACACACACAAAAGGCTGGAGGAACTCAGTAGGCTAGGCTGCTTCATGACCTTGAAGAAGGGTTTCGGCCTGAAACACCGACTGTGTACTTTATTCCATAGATGCTGCTGAACATTTTCTCGGTTACAAGAGAGAGAAAAAAATACCGGAACACTAGCGTCCCTGGGTGGGCTCGAACCACCAACCTTTCGGTTAACAGCCGAACGCGCTCACCGATTGCGCCACAGAGACAAGAATTAAACAAGTACGAATAAATGAAGAATTTCAATTGAAATGCGGTTTCCTCTCTAGATGTATGATGTGACACATTGGTGTTTCAAAACATGAGGATTAATATCTGCTGCCGCCAACAGAGAATATAGCAGAGGATGGTTTCGATCCATCGACCTCTGGGTTATGGGCCCAGCACGCTTCCGCTGCGCCACTCTGCTACAGGGATTATTAAGAATTGTAGAACTGTGAATGTTGCGCGATGTTTTGTGTGAATGTATGTATGTGTTTATGCCTGTGTCTGTAAATGTCTCGGTCTGGTTCTCTGTCTGTATATGCCTGTGTCTGTACATGTCATGGTCTGGGTCCGTGCCAGTATATGTCTGGGTCCGTTCCGTCTCTTTCTCGTATACAAACTCAAACGTACTTCATTTCTTTTGTTCATTCCCTGTTTTTCCTCTTTCTCTTTTTCTCCACCTTTCTTTCTTGTTTCCCCACTTTCTGGCCCACCCGGTTATTATCTCCGTGCCTTTTGTGTTCTATCCCGTCTTGCACCTCGTTCCCGATATTTCACCCGCGAAATGTGTTTTACTTCACTTAATTGTCTAGACAGACAATTCATCCCACTGGTAAGCTCATTTTTAATAAATAGGACGTTTTCAGACGAGGTGCCATTAACTTCCTAATCCTGTCCTGATGATTGAATGAATGTCGGAGTTGCTTCAGTGTTGAACCCGCAGTTCACCTTGTGAGCGGAACTCGCGACGTTGATGTACTGCAAGCACTCACCTCAAACGCAGCAACTCCTCCACCGGGATTACCTGTTGGTGTCATGTTCAGACCATCACGGCCGGACCAGTGAGTGACAGATGGGGAGATGTGGAGTATCGCTGATGCTTCGCACCTCCCTGCCATGCGGGGCGGGTTTTCCATTTCACCACCACAGCTTTGTAACTGAAACAGTAAGGGTCGGGTTTTAACTCTCCACGTGGGACGGTGTGAAGACAGGCAGGCAGTTGCTTATCCCCTGGCCTGCTGAGTTACTCCAGCATTTTGTGTGTGTTGCTCGGAATTTCAACATCTGGGATTTCCCACCGATTTTTTTTAATTCACAGTCACCAACCTGGAGATGCCGGGGGTTGAGTTCCTTGCCTGTCCATCGCCTCCCCTGGTGCTCCTCCTCCGTTTCCTTTCTTCCATGGCCTTCTGTCCTCTCCTATCAGACTCCCTCTTTTCCAGTCCTGTATCTCTTCCGTAAAACAACTTCCCAACTGTTTGCTCCGCCCAGCCCCTCCCGGTTTCAGCACTCACTTGGCTTCATCCTTTCCTTTCCCTACATTTTAATTCTACCACTCATCTTTTTATCGCTCCAGTCCTGCTGAAGGATATCGGCCTGAAACGTCGACTGTTCTCTTTTCCATAGATGCTGCCTGTTCCTCCAGCATTTTGTGTGTGTTGATCCGTGTCTTCTATCTCACTTGGCAAACCGCTGAATCTGCTTCCTCATAACATCTCCCCAAATCTTTGATTAGATTAGATTATGAGGATACTCCGTCCTCGTTTATTGTCATTTAGTAATGCCTGCATTAAGAAATGATGCAATGTTCCTCCAGTATGATATCACAGAAATACAAGACAGACCAAGACCAAAACTGACAAAAAGACGCATAATTATAACATACATGTATAGTTACAACAGTGCAAAGCAATACCGTAATTTGATACAGAGCAGGCCATGGGCACTGTTAAAAAAAATGTCTCAGAGTCCCGATAGCCCCATCATCTCACGCAGATGGTAGAAGGATGAAAATCTCTACCTGCCATGAACCTCCAGCGCCGCAAGCTTGCCGATGCAGCATCCTGGAAGCATTCGATTACAGCCGATTCTGAGTCCGTCCAAAAACTTCGAGCCTCCGACACCGAGCACCGGGCACCATCTCTGCCGAGAGCTTCGACCCTGGCCCCAGCCGCCAAGCAACAGGCAACGCTGAGGATTTGGGGCCTTCCCCTCTGGAGATTCTGGATCGCACAGTCGAGCGGCAGCGAAACAGACATGTCAGAAGTTTCACCAGATGTTCCTCTGTGTTTCTCACGTCCGCCTCCATCAAATCAGGATTGTGCACGGCACCTTACTTGACAGATTACAGATATTCATTCCGGAGTGGCCACTGCGTGCTGCGTCGTGCAGCCATCTTCTCTGCTTTTTAAGTAGATATTCTGAGAAATGTTCTTATGTTGTAAAAATAAAATTCGGATTGATTAATTCAATAAAAGCTATTAACACGTACCAATACCAGCCACAGAAAATGTAATTAAAGTACTTTTTTTTGATTTACGAAACTGACCCTTTCCCTCCCAGAGGCAGACTCTTGATATGAGTTGTTTCTCTGGTCTGGGAATGAGTTCCCAAATATTAAATTGAAATTATATCTGCTGGTGAATCTCACACCCACACAAACAACACACACAGAGACAAACATACACACACAGACACACACCAGAGGCGCGCGCGCGCGCACACACACACACACACACACACACACACACGCACATTTACGCTGGAAAACTGAAAGTCTAAATGTGACAAAACAGAGGGATATAAAATAAAACAGGTCTGGAAATACCTCAGAGGACCTGTCTAAATATTCGTTGCATGCGGACATCAATAAATACGCGACGGTCATAACCTCCTGGCAGCGTGTTATGCCTTTGAAGAGACGGTGCTGCGGAAGACAACAACGTAAGAAGCAGTGGAATTTTTTTTAGGTAGTTGAGCTGTCACTGAAGCAGCGTTATAGGAGTTAGTTGACAAACTCAGCTCACGAAATTAAATGAAAGAAGTGAGAAGGGAATCTATGCCAAAAGCCAAGTGAGAGCGCAGTGCGGATGGTGAGGGACGAGGGAGCAGCAGCGAGGGAAGGATGAAGGGGAAAATATAACTTCCTCAGTGTTATCATTTCAGATTCTCTCTCCTGGGCCCGGCACATACCTCCTGTTACAAAGAAGGCACGGCAGTGCTCTACATGTCATCTAAACACTTGACAGACTTCAACAGATGTGTGGTGGAGATTATATTGACTGGTGGCAAGAGGACCTGACATGGAACCGCCAGTGTCCTTGTACGGAAAAGCCCAGAAAGCGTAATGGATAGAGTCCAGTCCAGCACAGTTATGCCCCTCCCCACCGCTGAGCGCATCTACACGGAATAGAGGGCCGCGGCCATGCAGGTCATACTCTCTTCACACAGCTCCATCAGGAAGGAGGTAACACATCAACAGGTCCATCAACCCGCAACCATCAGACTCCTGAAGAAGAATGGATAGCTTCATTTACCCAGCACTGAACTGTACCAACAACCCATATACTCAGTTTCAAGTCTGTTCATGTTCTCGACATTTATTGATTATTTATTTATTATTAATATTTCGTTTGTTCTTTATTGTATTTGCATAGTTTATAGTCTTTTGCACATTGCTCGTTTGCTGTCTTTCTTGAGTGCGGTCTTTCATTGATTCTATTGTGTTTCATTGTATTTACAGTGGATGCTCATGTGGTTACGAGTATATACTTCGGTAATAAATTTCGTTTAATCTTTCAACTTTGTACCTTAGGGAGATGAATCCATTTGGTGAGATGCGGATGCTGTTTCACACTGTTGGGCAGGAGGTGAAAAGATTGGCGTAGACCCACAGCTTTATTCTCTGGAACAGGATTGTAGCAGAGGACTGCACCGAACGGAATGCATTATCTACGGAAATGGAAGACAGGAATCTGTGGCATTCATTGCTGAGGAAGCCAAGTAATTTGTACATTAAAAACGGACGGCTCTGGTGGTAAAGTTACTGGGTCTATTTAAAGCGGACGGAGGTAAGTTCTTAAATATTAAGAGTGTCACACATTATGGAAAGACGGCAGGAGAATAGGGTTGGGAGGGATAATAAATCAGCCACGATCGAATGGAGGAGCAGACTCCATGGGCCCAGTCACATAACACTGCTCCTGTGTCTGATGCTGTTATTGACTGATAGCATTGATTCTGAGATACTGTATTCATGCGGATCATTGTGTCCAATTGTACAAAGAAGATTTAAACAAATTTATCAACTGCAGTAATGAAACTGAATTAACATTACTTCGAGGTAAGCTGTGCACTGAACCTCTGCACTATACCAGAAACTGACAGTTACAGATTGAACCCCCACGCTCTCAGTTTGTGCCAGAGACTGATGGATACAGAATGAAGCCCACACTCTCACACTGTACCAGAGACTGACAGGTACAGAATGAACCCCACACTCTCACACTGTACCAGAGACTGACAGGTACAGAATGAACCCCACACACTCACACTGTACCAGAGACTGACAGGTACAGAATGAATCCCACACACTCACACTGTACCAGAGACTGACAGGTACAGAATGAACCCCACACTCTAACACTGTACCAGACAGTGAGAGGTACAGAGTGAAGCCCATACTCTCACATTGTACCAGAGACTGACAGGTACAGAATGAACCCCACACTCCCACACTATACCAGAGACTGACGGGTTCAAAATGAACTCCACACTCTCACAATGTACCAGAGACTGACTGATACAGAATGAATCCCACACTCTCACACTGTACCAGAGACTGACAGGTACAGAATGAACCCTCAGTCTCATTTGCACCAGAGACTGACAGGTACAGAATGAACCCCCAGTCTCACCTACACCAGAGATTGACAGGTACGAAATGAAACCCACACTCTCACACTGTACAGAGACTAATGTGTACAAATGTTTTTGACCTGCCTGTTTTGTGAAACATACTCAAATTTACTGATAAATCCTGCACCATGCCTACTTGTTACCTCTTGAATAAATCCACGCATCACGTGATCGTGACTCGTCTCTGCCTTTCTAAAATGAGATTACACTGTACCTGTGTCCTCTCAAATTGAATGCGAACATTGTATTTACCTCCTCACTCCCAACTCAAGCTGCAAGTCAGCATTTGGGGAATCCTGCACAAGGACACCTAACTTCATTTGTACCTAATGTCTGAATTTTCTCCTTATTGAAAAATCAGTTGACAAGAAAATAATTTATTTGTAAAATAATGCTTAATAATGGACTCCAACATCATGTTAAACACTGAAATCAGGCCATATGGTTGTTGCCCCCTTCCATTCTTCGAAAGGTGGAGAGAGAGTTTCAATTTTCCACTTTCCGGAAACATTTCTGAATCTAGTGATTCTTGAAAAGATGCACCATCTGTTCAGCTACCTCTTTCATATCTCTGCAATGAAGTCCATCCGGCACAGATGAATCCGCTTCCCAAGCGCGTCAGCCTGTTCAGTTATGGGAGGCGACGGGACGACACAAAGTGACTGGGGCGCCGAGGCGAGGAATAGGTGGATACGCGGGACAAAATTGTTCAAAAGACTTTGGAATGTATCGCCCCATGATTAACTCGGTTGTGTGATACAGATACAGATACGGTGTCTCTGGCCATGGAGAACAACGACCTGCTCCTTCTTTCTGCAGAAAGTGACATCAATAGCCAGCGGTGGAATGAGAATGATGTGCTTACATATTTTGACAGTTTTGAGGATTTCGCCCTCTTCGATAGACTGGGACACGAGTGTGCACCTTGATAGACCAGGGACGAGGGACGCATGATGCTTTAATCATGCAAAGAATGCAAACAACACTTAAAGGGAAAATTAGGAGAGGAAAGGAAAGTATAAGTTTGCTTTGGCAGACAACTGGAAGGAGAATCCCAAGGGATTCTACAGATATATTAAGAGCAAAAGGATAGCGAGGAAACAACATTGGCCTTCACGATGGTCAGCGTGGTCATCTGTAAATGGAACCAAAGGAGATTAGGGAGAACTTAAAAGAATATTGTTTTACTTTAATTTTCTCAGGAAACGGACGCACGACCTATATAACTAAGGTAAAACATTAGTGAGGTTATGGGCATTACTCTGATTGCAAAAGAGGGGGCAAATTGGGGTGTAAATACTTCATGGCCTCGTAAGGTATCCCTTTGTCCTTGTTGAAGGTTAGTGCAGAAATAGCAGGGGCGATTCTCATTTCGGTCTGGCACATAAATACCTCTGCAAACCAGGGATTGTTTGCTGGACTGTTCCGTTCCCTTCCTGCCTGAAACCTTCGCCTGCATCCTCGTCAGTATCCCCATCAAGTTCAACCGCTGGAGTGAGAGTGGAGCATTGCCACGCCAAGAGAAGAAACTATCTATCGTTGAGTTCGGAACTGTCTCTTTGTGTCCACGTGTTTAGTGTCCGTGTTCTGTGTCCGTGCTCCCTTTCTGCTGCCGTACCTAGATACAATATGTGACAAAAGCTTCTCTTTCATACTATTCATAGACATCATATCATTACACAGTTCCTTGAGAGAGAACAAGGTAAATCAATAATAAAATGCAGAATAAAGTACAACAGCGACAGAGAAAGCACAGTGCTGGTAAACAATAAGGTGAAGTGTCATAACAGGTAGATTGTGAGGTCAAGCGTCCATCTTTTTTCACAAGGAAACCATTCAATAGACAGAACAGCGATATTGAAATTATCCTTCAGAATGTGGTACGTGTTTCCTTTTTCGTGATCATTCTGCTGGAGTCTAATTGGTTTCATTCCACAAAAATTATCATGGTGTTTAAGAAGAGAACTGAACAAGGATTAAGTATGATCGCACTGGATGGTGCAGCAGACTCGGCGCCGAATGACTGTGGCCATCAGACACTATCTGTGTCGCACTGCTCAATTGTGATATGCAGGAAGGTTTGGACCTGAACACTTCTGCATTTTAAGTGGGGATGTAGCTCAGTGGAAGAGCGCATGCTTTGCATGTATGAGGTCCCGGGTTCGATCCCCGGCATCTCCACGCTGATGAGCATTGAATTTTGAACATTGCAAAACGCAAACCCAATCGTCAGGTTTGCAGTCAGCACAATGATGCGTTGAGTCTCAACGTGGACAAGACTAAAGAGATGATTCATTAGGCCAGGGGACCGCTCATTACTGCAAATAAACGGCTCCTCCAGAGAGAGAGAGAGAGAGAGAGAGAGTGGACCACCAAACCAGCGCTCTGAACGCCACAAAGAACAGCAAGAAAGAGCACCGGTGTGTCCACTTCCTGGCTTCAGTGATACTTCCCCAACCCCTCTTCAATCTGTTTTTATTTCACAGGAGCATCATTGAGCGAGCTCTAACCACTTGCTAAACCGTCTGGTACGAGAATCGCAGGACATCCGACGGCAGGACTCTACAGAGGAGAGAGAGGACTGCTGACAGCAGCTCACTTTCACATTCAGACCCAGTGATTTGCGGACTATTGAAAACTGACGGAATTCTGATCTTCATTCGATCATATGGACGGATTGGGAGGTGAACGAGACTCGGGATTGGACAAAATAAATCCTGGAGTGTGGGTGTATTCTCCGCTGCACCTCAGACTGCGGTCGCAGCTCGTTATGTCGGAGACTGACCGAAATAGCATCCACAAATGGAGGAGAAATTCAGCGGGCCAGGCGGCATCTCCACAGGAAACACCGACTGCTTACTGCTCCCCAGAGATGCTGTCTGACCTGGTGATTTGCTCCGGCATTCTGTGCTTGGGATTTCCAGCACCTGTGTTTATAGCCTAAATAACAGCCCGCTGACAGAGAGAAGGAAGGCAAGGAGACACAGAGGGAGATAACCAGCGTGTCTGACTGCAGGGCCGTAGGAATAGGGCCAGAATGATAATGAAAATCAGATCCGTTGCTGAAATGTCGGGTCGAGATATCCGGCTGGATCGGAGTACAGAGACCGGATAATAACCGGATGGGGCAGGAAGTGATGAACAGGGAAAGGAGGACGGGGAGGAAGGTAAAAGCGTGAGAGAGACACGAGGGAAATTAGACAGGGAATATAATCCAACAAACAAAACAATAGATAATCGGGGGAAAGCGTCAAAATTAACAAATAGAAAGACAGGAGAGGAACAGAGATATTTACCTATCAGCAGAATAGCGCAGCGGGAATGTGCTGGGCCCGTTATCCAGAGGCCGACACATCGAAACCACCGTCTGCTATTCTTCAACAATTTTTTTTTTACCGCAAAACGCCGTCACGTCACCTGTGTACACAACACACATTTAACTTAAAAAGAAAAACTTGTACTTCTAACTGAAATTTCCGTCCACTCACTTCATCACTTTCTGAGATTTGTTGAGAACTTCGCGGGTAAAACGACAATTGCTGTTGTGCTCAGCGTTTGTCCAACACATCTGGTTCTCCGCTGCATGAAGCTGTGTCTAGTATTGAACAGATTGAACAGAAAATACTGGAAACTCTCATCACCTCAAGAAACATTTGTGAGTGATGAAACGGGATCAACCTTTTTGATCGTGACACTTAATTAGAAATGATGAGAGAAGAAGATAGTTTTCTGTGTCAAAGAAGGTGAGACGATGGGTGGGAAGTGAAACGGGGGACATCTCTGATAGGGCGACACCAATACACGATGACGGTAAGACAAATAGGAAAGAGAAAAACTGGTCTAAAATGGCAGAAGAACGACGGGCAGAAATGTCATTTCATAAAGAAGGAAGTGATGTGGCTGAGTGATTCCAGACCGATGCGTTTATGTGACAAGTGCTGAGAAACAGGTACAACTCACGGCGATCGCCGGGAATCGAACCCGGGTGAGCTGCCTGAAAGGCAGCTGTGCTCATCCCTATACCACTGTCGCTCCATGTTGCGGGAGTTTCGAGGAGTGAAGCAGCTCCCATGCTCCATGTGATTCCACCAGATCCCGAGCCGCTCTCTGTCGGATCAATCCTCACTCTGCAGCAGGTTTTATTCCTGCAAATGGCGCCGGCCTCACGCATCAGCAAATGGGAAAGAAAATTCTGATTGTCCATGTTCTTTAGAAAAGCCGATGAAAATGTAAGTATGAGTTGAGTTTAGGAATAAATAAAATAACCACCAACAACCACATTGCTGGGATTATACTGTAATTCTCTCCATAGCTGGTAAAATTCTGAGGAGCAGATCTGCTGGCAAATCACAGAGAAATGTCATTTTGTAGATAGGGTTACAGCAATCAGACATTTCAACTTCTCCAAAATTAACCAGATCATTTTTTGTGCAAGATAAGAAATGGAATTTTTGAAGTGCATCTGGAAGAGTATTTTTGTTCCTGTCCATCGATAGTCCTATCGAACTATGTTAGGAAATTCACTCTGTAAATACAGTAATCAAAACTCGCACTTCATTGTCTCTGCATAAACAACAACGTAACTGTGTCGACACCGGGCCAACAACTTAGAACAGGAATTCTGCTGTTCCCGCTATACTAATACTCACTCAGACTAATTTTCTCATCTATGTCACCAAACTAGGGCATCTCAGTTGGCCAAGTGATCCATCCTTTCTTCTCTCAGTCACCGACTTGGGAGTTCTTCCTTGCGATGGTGGGTTTCTAGAAAGAGTTATTGCTGCTAGCACATTCGAAGTTTCCACTTTTATATTCATATTTTCCAGTTCAGTTATCCCATTCCAGTGTCATTGACTGTAGGCCATCTGATTGGTTTGAATTCTCCTGTTTGTTGACTCTGCTCCAGGTCAGCATCCATTTATTGCCCTCTTCTCAGCAAGCGTCAATCGATAATTTATGGCTCTTTGTTCCCTTCAGGAACCAATTTGTGTCATGATCCGGTCCGTGAAGTCTGCATTCCGGTTCACAGTCCAGTCGTGGACTCAGGACTCCCGGTCTTCCAACTGTCCCTTGTTTCGATTGAGTTAATCATAGGCACCTGTTTCCCATCTTGTGGCTTGGAATTTTAGTAGCCTTGGGGTTGAGTGCGGGCTGCTGGTTTGTCTTGTCATGATTCCCTGGGAGCAACCTGCCTGTGGAAGGTTAGAGCGGCCACTTCCCATCTTTAGGCCGCGTTGGAGAACCATCTCTTCATGGAGCCTTGCTGTCGGTAGTCGGAGCTGTCTTTGTGGTATGGATTCGGCTGTTTCCAGGGCCGGCTGAGTGGCTACCAGCCACTCCGAGCTAGGTACGGATCCGGTTGTTTCCGTAGCCAGCTGAGGTTGCTGGCCGAACTGTGACTCGGAGGAACCCCGATGCAGAGGTGGAACTTTCTGTAGTTCTTTGGTGTTTATCTCTTCTTGTCCTTGCCTCTGTGGGGGTAAGTCAGGCCGTTTCTTCCGTTGCCTGCGGGGAGATCTGTCTTGTTTTGTCCACGCCTCCGTGGGGTAAGTCAGGCAGTTCTGCCGTTGCCCTGCATGGGGTCCTGTCTTGTCTTGTCTTTGCCTCTGTTGGGTAAGTCCGGCCGTTCTGCCGTTACCCGACAGATGGACCTGTCCCACCTTGGTGTGCAGATGAAGTTGAGTTCTGGCTTGTCTAAGGATAAGTCCTGGCTCTCTGTCTATGTACTGTCCTGTCTCATGTTTGTGTCGTGTTAAAGATGAGTCCCGGCTTTTCGAAGTATAAATCCCGGCTCTATGTTTATGTACAGTTCACAGTCTGTCTCCGAGTTTCAGCCTTCGAGTTATCAGCCTCTGCAGGCCTCAAGAACCAAGAGCCAAGACCCCAGCCTGCAGGCCTCAAGAGCCAAGTCCAAGACCCCAGCCTGAAGCCCCAAGACTCTAGACCCCAGCCACGTCCTGTCCTGTAGTTATGTCCTGTCCTTGCCTGGTTCTAGGGCCCGAGCCCTAGTCCAGACTCAGGTTCTGGCGCTTTGTCCAGTCTCTGGCTCGGAGCCCAAGGCCAGGCTCCTAGTGCATAGTTCCTTGCCCGGGTTCCCTGTCTTGTCCATGTCCTAACCCAAGTCTGTGTTCTCGTTCGTGCTCGTTTGCATCCTGTCACGTCCCTGCCCTAGTCAAGTCCTGTTCCTTGTACTTCAGTGTCTGTGTCTTCCTGTTGGGTCCACCATCTACGCCACCCCCCCGCCCCCCGCCATTGTGACAGTTTCAATCACTCCAGGCAGAGATTGACCCCAACATTCACACATTTGCATGTTATATTATATCAAAAACACTTCACAATAACTTCTAATTTGGAAAAGATTTCTTAACCCGCAATTTACCTGAAGCAACGTTGTGTTTACTTTAAAATACGAAAATTTTCACCTCATAAAATGGAAGATGTAAAACGGTTCCACAAAATTACATATTCACTTCCAAATGCACGGCTGGTACAAAGACACTTGTTCTGTCTGCTTCCACTGTCCTTGAGCCATTCGAGTTCTATGTTATGTTACATTTTGAAATCTTCCTTGGCCAACATCTCCTCCTTTTCCATCCACGGAAAATTGTGGGGATCACATTACTCTTTATGTCTCAGTGAATATAGCACAAAAGGAACAGCAGAATTCATGACTATATCAAAAAATACCGATAAGGATTTAAAGATAATGTCATAACAAAAGCGTGAAGAATCATGATAACGTAACTAATTTCATACCATATATCAAGGAATTTAACAGGAATTAATAATTTTAAAATACAACATAGCTATAAGAAATTAAACGAAATCAACAAAAAGAAATTTTAGAATGGCATGTGCTTTTCAAACACTGAAGTTATTAAAATTAGCCTTAAAAAAAACACCGGGCGAAATACCTTGTGTAACCATCAGAACAAAGAGCAAAGCAATAATAACATGGGAAGTAAAACATATCCATTTAAACCTCAGTTCCAAACTTTATTCCAAAAGGGATGGATTCTGCAAAACGTCATTAGCTAAACCCACATAATATTTAATAGTCTTGGATAACAGAGCCCATAGTTTAATAACATCTTTAAAACATTAAAAACCAAAAAAAAGCTTTGCAACTTAGAGTTCCCTTCTTGTCAGATATGCTTGAAGTATCAATGCGATGAGTATTATTCACCACACCAAGCAAATACCAACATACATTAGCCTCATTTCCTTTACACACTTCGTCCTACATGCAACCTTCAGTGGAGCCTTCGACCATTCTGAGGCCACTCATTAGCAGAATTCCAACACCAATCGCTTCTGAACAGCAGCGTGCTTTAATTACTACTGTGTGTTTAATCCATTGATGGATTATCTACCTTGGCTTGTTCACAACAGCTGTCCAGACTGCAGTCAAGTTAGAGGCAACTTAAAAACAACGTAGTCCAAGAAATACACAACACAACACCCAGTGCTGAATTGTTTATTCCCCAGTAGGCTCAATCAAACAGATATCTCGGAGGCATTCCATGCATTCATCAACTTGATTTTCCATCTATATGCTTTTTGAAATACTCCCTCTGACGTAATCTGACCTTTCTTACATATTTTTTTCTGTCTCCCGCTGTAAATTGTAGACCAGATCCGTGGCTACAATCCGAAAGCCTATAAAATACTCTCATCAGGGTCTTCTTAGCCGAGGAGTTTCTTAATCCCAGCAGAAGGATTCTACATCTTCCGATCCTGCTCTGCTCTGACTGAGACTCCATCCAATTCAGTGACTGATTTCCTGGTGAAAGGTCATTGAGCTGAACGTGAATTCGGTTTCTCTCTTCACAGCCGCTAACAGATCTGCTGAATATTTCCAGCAATCCCCGCTTTTAGTTCAGGATCAACCCTGTTTATCTGACTCCGGGATTTGAATCCAGCTGTGAAGAACTTGTAGTCGTGGCCGAGTCGTTAAGGCGATGGACTAGAAATCCATTGGGGTTTCCCCGCGCAGGTTCGAAATCTGCCGACTACGTGTTTATATCGGTTTTGATGCCTTGATTCCTCTCACGGATGCAGATTGTAAAAAGCCAGTCGAAACACCGATCTGTGTTCGCCGCCTCCAAAACCAAGAAGTGCCCATGTGTTCCGCTTTTATTCAGGTGGGCTCTACGATGCAATCGGTCAGCGTGTTCGGCACTGTGTCCGAAATGCTGGTGGTTCCAGTCTATTCAGGGACGCTGTTGATCCAGTGGCCTTCGCTGTACGCTCCGTGTGTTCCTAATACAGTCATTAAAAACCCACATATAGAGAACAGAACACTACCACGACCTGTCTTGATTACATTCATGTTGACATAAACTTAATATATTGTACATGGACGATCAAACCAACAGAAACTCTTACAGGGCACCAATGTATTTCATGTTTAAATTGATGTTATCGCCACTTGAACCAGAAGGATCAATTCACTGAACTTCACTCACACCAACACTGACTGCTTCCACAACTCACTTTCAAACTGGACATTTCGTGCTAGAGACATTTTTGCTTTGTTGTTATTATTATTACTTTCTCAGCTCACGCTAGCCTGAAGTACGGGGGTGCTGAAGCACACTCATTCCTCAATAACCGCGGACTTCGGGCCATTCTACTGGTGTATAGTATAGTGGTTTTCAGCAGATTTACAGAAATATTGCTTTGCTGGCCTAACTGTTTAATGCTATTGTGTAGTGACTTTGAGATGATAGTTGTTGATATTACCATTGCGACAATATATACCCTGTTAATTGCTCGATCGTCTTTCAGTTTCTTCTTTCAATTCAGTATAGTTCTGGTGCTTTTCACTTGTTAATTGTTGTAGGTTATGTGTGTTTGCAATGGCTATATCGATTATGTACGTTGTTATTACCTTTTAATCCAGTAATATTATATATGCAGACGGTTATTATGGATTGTCCTGTAATGGATCAGTCATAAAATAATTGTACGACTCTGACCCTAATCTAGAACAAGTTTGTACTTATAGTAAGGTATGGTGTCTTTTATGAGTTTGAATTTTAAAGCATGGTTTTGGTGAATGATGTTTGCCAATTGACTGCCCCTGTGTAAGTAATCAGATTGAGTTAAACTGCTGCTCCATCCTGTAATGTGTTGGATTGTTTCTGGTGTCTCTTGTCATTTTCTGCAATTATCGACTTTAATTTGTTGGGCTTTTATTATGGATTTGTAACATTTTTGTGTTAAACACCTGGCCCTGTAATACCACAACGAACCCCTCTGTTTCTGGGAAGATGTCCCCAACTCTGACCCAAGCGCTCCACGTTTCCTTCACACCCTGTCTGCTCAGATCATGGGGATGTTTTCCATGGAGGGTTGCTTCTCCATTAGTTAACTTTATTTGATTATTATTTTACGTTTTTGTATTTTCGCAGTCTGTATGTTTTCTGCATTGATTGTCCGTCTTGTGTGCACTCTTTCATTGATTATATTTTGTTTCTTTGCACTTACTGTGAAACCTCTCGAGAAAATGCATCTAATGGTAGCATATTTGTGCTTTGACACTGAATTTACTTTGAACTCTGAAGTGTTCTGCGCTGCTGCACAGCACCCGGACCCTCGGTTCCCTCCAGTGGCCGGTCGCTGGTACTGCCTCACTGATCTCACTGCGACTCTCCGGGTCGTTTTGTGAACCCAGGAGCCGGGACGTTTCGCTTCTTGTTCACATCAACGTGCAAGTTAATTAAAGCGGCGACTTGCTGCTCCGCTGCGAAGTTCACGGGTCGGTCACATTAGTACAAAGGGAAACAGATAATGTTTCAGGCGGAGCCCCATTCGTCACCACTGGGAAAGAGAAAATAAGGTACTTTTCAGTTTCAGACAAAGTGGGCCGCGGATCTGGTGAGACCAAGTGAGTGACTGTGACTGTTATCATCGGGACTTTTGTTTCTATGTTATATGAACAACAGAACTGTGGGGAATGCCCAGGACAGCAGTCTATGGCAATGAAAGTGGGGGGGGGGGGGGAAGGAATCAAAAACCAGGTGGGCGGCGATCAATGATGGGTATTTTTGGCACAAGCATCAGAGTAACGCATACAAAACACTGGGGCATCTCAGCAGGTCAGTCAGCATCTATGGAGAGGAATAAAAAAATCATGTTCCTTCATCAGTACTGGAAAGGAAGTGGGAAGAAGCCAGAATAAGAAAGTCGGGGAAGAGAAGGGGTTCACGCTACAAAGTGATAGGTGAAGCCAGGCGAGGAAGGAGGGTAGATATGATGGGGAAAGGGGAGTATTGAAAACTGGGAGGTGACAGGTGAGGAAGGAGTGTAGATATGATGGGGAAAGGGGAGATTGAAAACTGGGAGGTGACAGGTGAGGAAGGAGGGTAGATATGTTGGGGAAAGGGGAGATTGAAAACTGGGAGGTGACAGTTAAGGAAGGAGGGTAGACATGTTGGGGAAAGGGGAGATTGAAAACTGGGAGGTGACAGGTGAGGAAGGAGGGTTGATATGTTGGGGAAAGGGGAGATTGAAAACTGGGAGGTGACAGCTGAGGAAGGAGGGTAGATATGTTGAGGAAAGGGGAGTATTGAAAACTGGAAGGTGATAGGTGAAGCAATTTGATGAAAGAATGTAGATATGTAGCGGAAAGGGGAGATTGAAAACTGGGAGGTGATAGGTGGAGCCAGTTGAGAACAAGAGGTAGATATGTTGGGGACAGTGCAGTATGGAAAACTGGGGGCCATAGGAGAAGCCAGGTTAAGATGGAAGTTAGATATGCTGGGTAAAGGGGAATATTTGTGAGGATGGGCGGTGATTGGTGGAAAAGGAAAGGGGTTGAAAGGCAGAAATCAGTTTGGAGGGGCGGGTTGACTAGAGAGAGGCGGTAAACATGCGGGGAAAGGTGAAGACGCAAGAGGGAATCCGGAATAGAAAATTAAAGCAAAGAGAGGAGAATGGAGAGATTAGCGGGTTAGAGAAATCGATGTTCATTCTATCAGATTGAGGGTTATCCAGACGGAATATGAAGTGTTGCTCCTCCAACCCGAGCGTGGCTTCATCGTGTCAGTAGAGGAATCCATGGACCAACATGTCAGAATGGGATTGGGCAGCGGAATTAAAATGGTTGACCATTGGGAAATCCTACTCGTTGCGGACGGAGCAAAGTTGTTCCACAAAATGTTTCCCCAATCTATCTTGCGTCTTGCAGTTGTAGATGAGGCCGTATTGGAGCATCCGATACAGTATATGACCCAGAGAAACTCACAGCTGAAGTGTTTCCTCACCTGGAAGGACTGTTTGGGACTCTGAATGTTGTGAGGGAGGAGGTGAACGGGCAGGCGCAGCACTTCTTCCGTTTGGATAAATGCCAGAAGGGAAATCAGTGGGAGTGTGTAGTCGTGGCCGAATTGTTTCGCAATGCTCCGGAATCCATTGGGATTTCCTCGAGCAGTTTCGAGTCCTGACTACGGTGTACTTCCAACATTTTCTGTTTGACTCTCTGATGCAAACCAGTCATGTAGATTGTGAAAAACCGGGTCCCGCCCAGCAGCGATTGTCGGTCACGTTCTACAACACAGAATTGAACCATTTATTCCTACTTTCCACAAAACTTGTCTCTGCGGCGCATCGGTGAGCGCGTCCGGCTGTTAACCGACAGGCTGGCGGCCAGTGATCCGGCAGATTTGTTTCTGTTGTGTTTCATTGGCAGCTGGGAAACGCTGCGCTGAAGGGAGGCCGGGGCTCCCTACTGCGGCCGCGATGGGAATTTAAACTGTTATATTTTAGACACATGTACCGAGATACAGTGAAAACCTTCTCGTTCATACTGTCCATGGAGATGAAATCATTGCACAGTGTATTGAGATCGCACAAGGTAAAGCAATAACAGAGTGCAGAATAAAGTGTAACAGCGACAGGGAAAGCACAGTGCAGGTAAATAATAAGGTGCAGCATCATAACGAGGTGACTTGTGAGGTCAAACGTACACCTTATCGTACTAAGAACCGATTCAGTAGATAAAACAAAGGGATTGAAACTATCCATGAGCCTGTGATACGTTCTTTCAGGCTTTTGTGCTTTCTGTCCGATGGAAAGAGGATACAAACAGTCGCTTTTCAGGTAGGTAGGAAGTTTAAAAATACAAGAGTAAACCTCGGACGATGGCTTAATAAGCTTTTTGCGTCTGCCATTTTATGTTGATACCAGCAGTATGTTAGAAATTCCGGATGTCACCTGGACCAGATGAACTACACCGCGGGTTTATGAAAGAAGTGGGTGACGATATCACGGAAGCGTTAATAGTGATTATTCAGGAATGACTGGATTCTGGAATGGTTCAGACGACAGGAAAATTGCAAAAATAATTTTAAGTTTACAAAAGACAAGATATTACGGACCGGTTGGCATGGATTTTATGTTGGGAAAATGCTGTAGTCCGTTCGTCAGCATGTGCTTTCAGGCGTCTGATAAAATAGTCCGGCCAACATGGTTTTCTTAAAGAGAAATCTGGCCACACAGATCTGTTGGAATTCTTTGGAGAAATAGCAGACGAGATAGAGAATGGAGAGTCAGTGGGTGTTGTTAACTTGGATTTTCAAAAGGTCTTTATCAAGTGACGCAAAAAGGTTGCTAAACAAAACTAGAGCTCATGGTATTGCAGGAAAGATACGAGAATCGAAAATATATTGGCGAATGGTGGGAGGTAAAGTCTGGGAATAAATATGCATTTTCAGTCGTTTGTCGGTAACTAGGCGTCTTCTGGAGGGGTCTCTGCCTTGTACCTTATTTGTCAATGATCTGGATGACGAAATTGATGGCTTTGTATGTGATAGAAAATTAGATGGAGGGGCTGGTAATATTGATGAGGCAGGAAGTCTGCAGAAGGTCTTGGAGAATGGGCAACTAAGTGGAAGCTGGGATACAGAGTACGATAATGTATGGTCAGCCACATTGACAGAAAGACTATTTCCCAAATGGGGACAAATTCAGAAATCAGACGTGCAAATGTACTGGGGAGTTCTCGTGCAGGATTCCCTAAAGGATAAGTTGCGGGTTGAGTTGGTGGTAAGAAAGACAAATACAATTTTAGCATTTATTCCGCCAGGACTAGCGTCTAAAAGCAAGGTTATAATGAAGATGAATTGTAAGACATTGATCAGATTCATTTGGAGCATTGTAGACAATTGTGGGCCCATTTCTGATAGAGGATGCGCTGGCACTGGAGAGGGCCCAGGGGAGTCTCACGAGAATAATTCCGGAATGAAACGGTGAAGATACAAGGAGCATTTGAGGACTCTGAGCCTCTACTCATTGGAATTCAGATAAATGAGGGAGCATCTCATGGAAACCTATCAAATATTGAGCGACCTGGATAGAGTGGATGTGGAGAGGATGTCAGTTCAGATTCTCTGACCCTCAGCGTTGATGTTGAGCCCAATCGACCCGGGACATGGTGATGGGATCCCATGAAAATGTCCTTCTACCTCCCTATCTGTGTGGTAGCAGTTGTCATGGCCGAGTGATTAGGCGATACACCAGAAGTTCATTGAGGTTTCACTGCGCAAGTTCCACTGCGGGAGAGGCGGGTCCTCTCAGAGTAATCCCTGTCCACGTAATTTCAAATTTCTTCATTCCTTCTACCAAAGTATTATTTGTGTCGCCGTCTCGTGATGAAACTATGGAATAAGGAAATTAAAACCCTTTATTGCATTGCGCTTCAAGGGTCTTGTTATGAATTCAGGGCGTTCATTGGAAATTCTATCGGTTGAGTCACTCTTGACATTCGAGAGATCATCTGCCGCCAACATGGACTGAACTGCTTTCCTGTTGAGCCGTACATCTTCACAATTCCAAATCTCAGTTCAGTGAGTGTGTGAAGAAATTAGATTGTTCTGGAGAGTGTCGGCGATCAATGCCTATGGTGTCCTGCCTGGACAAATCTAGTGTCCCTTTGCCGCACCCACTCGGTCATTTAAGGTATCCTTCCTCAGGTAGGGTCCCCTGACTACCGGCAAGCGAGCGGGGTTGTCTGGATCTCCCTTTCTCAAAGGGCGATAGAGGCAGATTCTATTAATGAGTAATGATTCAACTATTCAAAACATATTTATTTTCAGATTTGCCTTCATCCAGGCAGCCACAAAACAAGAAACTCGAATAACCCAATTTAAAAAAAACACTAAAAACCGCTGCGCAGAGAAAGAAAGAAAAAGAAACGTCATGCAAACAAGAGAAGCAAGCTAACAGCATCTCGAAACAGACTGGGTAACGGATTTGCTCCCGGAGCATCCGGAGTAGGCCGAAATCCTCGGACCCCAGTTTTCACATCAGCAGGACAGAAAAGCACAGCAGCCCGATCTGCTGAGATCCTTTTGATTCTGTTATTTATTCAAATACCTATACGGCACGAGATGTTAACCACACTTCTGGATACAATAAATTAACCCACCTAGGTGTGAGTCAACACATCGTAAAGTTCAAAATACCCTGTAATAGTGTCCTCCGATAATCTCGGCTGCAACTCAGCTGGTGTCCATTGTTCGAACCATTGATGTCTGTCCCAATGAACAACCCAGAGGCAAAGAGAGAGAGAGCGCGGAAGAGACACAGTGGAAGAGTAACTGAATGTGTAACAGCAGGGCCACTGAAACCGGACTCATTAAATAACGTAAAACACATTCACTGCTGACATGTCGTGAACGAGGCTTCCGGAAGGGTCCGAGCACAGAGACAATAACAGGACGGGGCAGGAGGTAGCAAGCACTGAATGACAGACAGAGTCACGGGCAGAGAGACACGCGAGGAAATAAATCACCAAACAGCAGCTCGCAAGGGGAACGATGTGACGTCAGCAAAGAATCGACAAATAAAAATAAAGGAAAAGAATGGGAAACGTCCACAACGGAGCAGCTCAGCACCACGTTCAGCCAACAGCAGAGTGGCGCAGCGGGAGCGCGCTGGGCCCATGGTCGTCCATTCGGTAGAAACCAGCTCCGATTTATCAAGTTTACCGCAGATTCGAGAATTGAAAACTTTGGACGCTCTGTAAACTAACTGGAGTGTTGAATGCATGGGATGTTTGCAAGGATTTTGCCAGAGATGGAGAGTTCCAGTATAAACCGAGGCTGGATAGACTGCGGGCGTTTCCATGGAGCGCTGGAGATGACGGAGGTCTTTGTAGGTCATATCAAATAAACGGGGGCCTTTCAGAATAGTAGGAAACTGTCCTGACGTGTGTAAACCGAGACAGCATGAGATGATGAACTTCATGCAGATGGCGGCTGGAAACTGGAACCCATGCCTGAGTGGCTAGTGAAGGCACGTATTCCAATAATATTAGAGAATTGACTGGACGAGCACCTGAATCATCAAGGCACTGAGGGCAGTGGCTGATAAGTGAGATTTTTATCTGGTGAGATTGGTACTTGACTCTCAGCATCGACGTGGCGGGCCGAAAGGCCTGTTTCAGGGTTGAATGATTCAGTGATTCTATATTACATTTGTTAATCGCATTAAAGGGTTTAATTTAATCGTGTATTGGAGAGAGGGATCGCTCAGGATATAAATAGACAGAGACAGTGGTGAGTGGACTGAGAACACTCAGTGTGAACACATCACCTGACATGTTTTGGTGTGTCCTAGTTTGTTGTGAGAATCTGGTTTATAGTGACAGCAGGAAGCTGCACTGGTCAGTTCATCGGGAAAATGTGAAAGACAGGAAATCCGCCCTTGATCCACTGGACAGCCCAGTGTGAATAATAATTTTACACTCTCTCTTCGATTTAAATAATTTGGGGAATTCGTACCCGAGTTGGCAGGTTAGGCCCCTCGGACTGTAGAAGTCCGCACGGATCGGGTTCTATGAGACGTTTACATCTGATAGTTTCGATGAAAGAATATTAGAAGTCGATTAACTACGATCATCGAAAATCGAACCTGCGTCAATTGCCTGGAAGACAGATATGTTCACCATTATATCACCATCGTTCGATCATTCTGCAGGAGACTCGTATCCTGCACCGTCTCCAGTGGTTTATGACTGTGGCTCGCACTGCTTTCTGAATCTGGTCACTCTGATGCAGTTCCTGTTATGTCAAGTTGTGGTCGTCATCCTCCCACAGACCGGAGGTAAGTGGGTAAAATCCCTTCCAAACTCGAAGAGCTGTACGTCGTTTCCTGCCTGTCGCATTACAAAACCGGAATAATATATATTCGGATACCACGACCAATTCCTCGTTAGTATAGTGGTTAGTATCCCCGCCTGTCACGCGGGAGACCGGGGTTCAATTCCCCGACGGAGAGATACAAATTTTACTGCATTCTTCAAGCTGAAAATTGTCTTAAAAAGACAAATAAAAGAGGACAAAGTATTCGGTGTTGAAGCGATCAGTCCATTGGACATCGGGGAGGTGAAATAGCTCGGGCTCTTGTGAGCTGATCCACCTCTTCAGGTCAGTGAATGCCGAATCAGCCTCGGAACCCCAACAAAAAGGTCTGGTAGGCGAGGTAAGTCGGTAAGGAGCGCCGCCACTCGACTGTAATCCCTGATAAAACGGCGATAACAGTTTGCAAACCACCAAAACGACTGAAGTTGATTGCGAGTCGTGGGTCTGGGCCATTCTTCCAACGCCCGGATCTTATCAGGAGCTGCCCTCACCTGCCCGCTCTCGATGAAGTAGCCCAGGAGATGACCGAAGGGACTTCGAACTCACATTTCTTGGCCTCCACAAATAACTTGCTCTCCCACAGTCTCTGGAGGACGAGACGGATAAGGTGAACGTGTTTCTGGGGGCTGCTAGAAAATATGAAGATGTCATCTAGGTAGAAGAACACGAAGCGTTTAATGAAGTCCCGCAGCACATCACTGATTAGGGCTTGAAAAACGGCGGGGCATTGGTGTGGCCAAATGCCATGACCAAGTACTCGATGTGGCTCAGACGTGTATTAAAGGCCGTCCTCTACTCGGCTCCCTCCCTCATCCTGACTAGATGGTGGGCGCGACGAAGGTCCAACTTCGAGGAGATGGTGGCTCCCTGAAATGGTTCAAATGTCGAGTTAATCAGGGATAGTTGGTACTTTAACTTTTATATTGTTCAGGCCTCGGTAATCAATACAGGCACGAACCGGCCCATCCTTCTCTACAAAGAAGAAACCGGCGCCTACCGGCGAGGATAAAGTTCGTATAATTCCCTCCGCGAGGGATGCACTAATATATTTCTCCATGGCCTCTCTCTCCGGTCGGGATAAGCTATAAAGACGACTGGTAGGTAACGAGGCCCTGGCCAGCAGGAAGATAGCGCAATCATACGGGCGGTGCGGGGGCAGGGAAAGAGCCCGTTGTTTGCTGAATACCTGTCCCAGGTTATGCTATTCTGCGGGGACTCCGGACAAGTCGAGTGTTTCCAGTACAGGCGGGGTGTGTTGTAATTAGCGGAACTGGGAAAGATTGAAAATCAGACAAGGGGATTAAGGCCCATTTGAGGAGGTAATAGCAAGATGGGGAATAGCCAGACGGGACTATGGCAATGGGTTAAACTTCAACTGCCACTTTTCAGCCATGTTTTGCATCCTATCGATGTCCCGATTTAAACTTTGACAGCCCTCCACACTATCCAAATGTCCCCAACAATGTCAGCAAATTTAGTAACGTATCCCTCCAATTTCTCATCCAAGTTAGTTATAAAAATCACGATGAGAAGGGGTCCCTGAAAAGAACTCTGAGGCAGATCGCTGGTCACTGATATCCAATCTGAATATGACCCGTCTACAACAATTTTTTGCTATCTGTGGGCAAGCCAATTCTGGGTCAACAAAGCAATGTCTCCTTGCAACCTATGTCTCCTTGCTTTCTTAGTCAGCCTTGCATGGAGTACCTTATCAAATGCCTTGCTGAAATCCATACAATTGCCAAGGTTGTTTTGCATAGTGAATAGTACCTGTGCTGTCTCCTCTGGTTCCGCACACACTTTTCCACTGTCACGCTTCATTGATCCTATTTTCTCACATCTTATCCTCTCGCCCTTCACAGACCTGTCGATTGCCTCAGGGTCTTCCTTAAACTGCTCGCCAAGGCTTTTTCATGGCCCCTTCTGGCTCTCCTAATTTAATTTCTTAAGCTCCTTCCTGCTAGCTTTATCATTTTATATATCTCTATCAATACCTAGTTTTTTGAACATTTCGTAAGCCTTTGTTTTCTTGACTATATTTTCATCATGTGTCCACCATGGTTCCTGTACCGTAGCATCTCTTTTCTGCCTCATTGGCACCTATCTATGCAGAAAGCCACGCAAATATCCCCTGAACATTCGCCACATTTCTGCCATACATTTCCCTGAGAACTCTGTTCCTTCCAAGTCTCTGCCTGATAGCTTCATATTTCCCTCGAACTCCAGTTAAATGCTTTTGTTACTTGTCTGTTCCTATTCCTCTCCAATGCTATGGTAAAGAAGATAAAATTGTAATCACTGCCTCAAAAATGCACTCCCACTGTCATGGTCTGGATCGGGGTCCCTTTAAAATTACTTTGTTTATGTTACGATCCGGACCGTTGACTCGCTGTTTCCCTTTGGTTCCCTGTTTTCCCGTATCCCTCGGGCTTGGTGATTGGAGGCAATTTACTCTCGGCTGAACCGGCAGTTTATAGTCTCCGGCTTTCAGCCGTTCGGTGCGACAGCGTTTGCAACGTCAGCAAAGGTACTGCGAGCCCATGTCATCTGGACGGAGAAAGCCTAGTCTCCTCCCGGAGCAAGTGCCAGCAAGCCGCCTTCCCTTGTCAGTACGGGTCAGTCAAAGTTAACCCGCTGTGGCGAGTCATGAGCTCGCCGCGGCTTGAAGCGTACTTGAGCCCAGTTATAGTTCTGTCCATTGTTGTGTGGTCTCCGCATCCCTGTCGTACGTCTAAAAGCGATCCCGGCCTTGTACCAAGGAATACTGGGTCACTGTGTCAAGAAGGGCCCCGACTCCGTCATGTGTCTACGGAGGATTCCCGGCTCAGTGTTTTATGTCCTGTGTCTGAGTCTGTCCCGTGAATAAGAAAGAATTCCTGGCCCTGGCGGCTCCAAGTCCCCGAGTCCTGGCCCTGGCGGCTCCAAGTCCCCGAGTCCTGGCCCTGGCGGTCCGTGATTCCGACTCCTAGCCCAGACCCTTATTCCCAGCCTTGTCTCAGGCCTGAGTCCTTGTCCAGTGCACTATTCCTGCTTCTGCTTTGCACCGAACAATAAACTTAATATAAGTTAACCTCACATGATGTGTTTGAGTCTTGCAGTTTGGTCCACCCTTGCTCACAGCACAGCCCACTGAGATACCTGACACCTGACCAGGTTCATTTACCAACAGCAGATCAAGTGCAGCCACTCCTCTTGTAGGCTTATCTATATATTGTGACAGGTAACCTCCCTGAACACACTTAAACTCTACCCCATCTTAACACCTAGCACCAGGGATATGCCAATCAATATTGGGCAAATTAAAATCTCCCACCACGTCAACCATTATTTGTTACACCTTTCCAGAATTTGTCTCCCTATCTGCTCCTCGATGTCCCTGTTACTATTGGATGATCTATATATTAAAAAAAACACTCAGTAGAGATATTAACCCCTTCCTGTTCCTATTGTCCACCCACGGAGACTCAGTAGACAAGCCCTCCATCACTTCCTCCTTTTCTGCAGCCGTGATGCTGTCTCTGATCAGCAGTGCCTCGATCAGATCTCTTTGGCCTCCCTGCCTGTTCTTTCTGAAACATCTGAAGCCTGGCAGTCTAACAACTTAAGACAATAAGACCATAAGATATAAAATCGTAAGCATTGCTATTCGGTACATCGAGTCTGCTCTGCCATTCAATCATGGGCTGATCCAATTCTTCCGGTCATCCCCACTCCCCTGCTTTCACCCTATACCCTTTGATGCCCTGGCTAATCAAGAGCTTATCTATATCTGCCTTGAATACACCCACTGACTTGTCATCCACAGCCGCTAGAGGCAACAAATTCCACAGATTTACCACCCTCTGACTAAAGGAATCTCAGTTCTTAAAGGACGTCCTTCAATCCCGAAGTCGTGCCCTCTTGTCCTATAATCGAGTATTATGGAAAATTGGAAAATAACTTTGCTATATCTAATATCTTCAGGCCTGTTAACATTCAGAATGTTTCTATAAGATCCCATGCACCCCGTCCCCCTCTTCTGAACGCTGGGGAATATAAGCGCTTCCAGACGTTGCTCATACGGTAACCTTTTCATTCCTGGAATAATTTTCGTGAATCTTCTCTGAACCCTTTCCAATGCCAATATATTATTTCTCAAATAAGGAGCACAAAACTGCACATAATACCCCAATTCTGGTCTCACGAGTGCCTTATAGATCCTCACCATCACATCCCTGCTCTTGTATTCCATACCTCTGGAAATGAATGGCAACATTGCATTCGCGTTCTTCACAACCAATTTAACCTGGAGGTTAACCTTTAGGTCATTCAGCACAAGGACTCCCAAGTCCCTTTGCATCTCTACATTTTGAATTCTCTACCGATCTAAATAATAGTCTGCCCGTTTATTTCTTCAAGTGCATGACCATACACTTTCCAACATTTTCCTTCATTTGCCATGATTTTGTCCATTCCCCTAAACTATCCAAGTGTCTCTGGAGGCTCTCTGTTTCCTCAACGTTACCCGTTCCTCCACCTCTTTTTGTATCATCGGCAAATTTAGCCACAAATCCATTTATTCCGTAGTATAACTCATTGAATTACGTCGTAAAAAGCAGTATTTCCAACACCGACCCCGGTGAAATTCCAATGGTAACCGACAGCGAACCAGAATAGGATCCCTTTATTCCCACTCTCTGTTTTATGCCGACCAGCCAATGCTACGCCCAATCAAGTAACTTCCCTCTAGTTCCATGGGCTCTTAGCTTGCTAAGCGCTTCATGTGTGGCACCTTATTAAAGGCCTTTTGGAAACCCAAGTACACCACGTCTACTACATCCCCGTTGTCCACCCTGCTTATAATTTCTTCAACGGATTGCAGTACGTTTGTCAGTCAGGATGTCCCTTTCAGGAAACCATACTGGCTTTGTCCTACCTTGTGATGTCGCTCCAGGTATTCAGTAAACTCATTCCTAACAATAGAGGCCAACAGCTTCCCAAGCACTGATGTCAGGATAACAGGTCTATAGATTCCTTCTTGATGACTCTCTGCCTTTTTCAATAGCGGAGTAACATTTGCAATTGTCCAGTCATCTCATACAATGCCAGAATCTATCGATTCTTGTATGATCATCGTTAATGCCTCTGCAATCTCTCCAGCTACTTCCTTCAGAACCCGAGGGTGCATTTGATCAGGTCCAGGAGATTCACCCACTCTCAGACATTAAATCTCCTGAGCACCTTTCTCTGTCGTAATTTTCACAGCAGAACTTCACTTCACTGACACCCTTGAATGACCGGTACACTTCCACTGTGAAGACTTATGCAAAATAAACATTCAGTTTCTCTGCAATCTCTGCATCTGTCATTACAGTATCTCCAGCGTCATTTTGTATTCGTCCTATATCTACCCTCGACTCTCTTTTACCCTTTATATTCCTAAAAATTGCTTTTAGTATCTTCTTTTTTTATTCGTCACCAGCTGCCTCGCGTTATTCCTTTTCCTTCCGAATGACCTCTTAGTTTCCCTTAGCAAGTTTTCAAAAGCTGCCCAATCCTCTACCTTCACGTCAGCTCTGGCTTCCTTGTATGCCCTCCTTGCTTTTACTTTGGCTTTGATTTCACTTGTCAGCCACGGTAGTGTCCGTCTTCCAACTGAAAATTCCTTCTTATTTGGAATATATCACTTCAAGCAGCATTGCTGCCCCTGAGCCGTACAAGTGTCTGTAATGGACACAACATCATAGCTCCAAGTACTAATCCACGTTCTAAGCTCACTAGATTTGTTCAAGATACTCCTTGCATTAAAATAGACACATCTCGAAACATCGCTCTCAGCGCATCCCTTCTCTATCACCTACCTATCCTCTCTCTCACACAGTTTACAAGCTTTCTGTTCCAATGTGTGCGACGATTGGAAAGCGGACCTAACAGCAGGACACGGTCACGGACACGTAAGTAGCATTACCGGAAGTGTGTTTTTTATTAATAGTTGCCAGGACAAAATGGAAGAGTGGATTAGATGCTTACATGGACACGAAGCTGGGACTCGGAACCTGTTCAGGGAGCTGCGACAAGAAACTTGAACACGGAGCCATGACTAGAAACTTGGACACGGAACCGGGACTTGGAGTCGGATTTGGACACGGAGCCTGGACTTGGACTTGGACTGGAACACAGAGACTGGACCTGGACTTGCACTGGATCACAGAGCCTGGACTTGCAATTGGACAGGAACAATGAGCCTGGACTTGGACGTGGACTGGAACACGGATCCTGGACTTGGACGTGGACTGGAACACGGATCCTGGACTTGGACATGGACTGGAACACGGATCCTGGACTTGGACGTGGACTGGAACACAGGGCCTGGACTTGGGCTTGGACAGGCTCACAGAACCTGGACTTGGACTGGGAATGAAACACAGATCCTGGACTTGGACGTGGACAGGAACACAGATCCTGGACTTGGACCTGGACAACGAAGAGATAGAATACCCAACTCGGAGTAGCCGCAAATGGCCGGACCTCCTCAGCTAGATACGAGAAGCCGAAACCAAAGAACAACAGACAGTTCTAGTCTGGGCACGGAGTAGCTTATGAAGCAGCAAATGGCCGGCAATCACTCAGCTGGACACGAAGAGAGAGAATTCCCCACTCGGAGCAATGGCAAACGGTTGGACCCACCCGGCTGGAAACAATTCGGCAAAACCAAACGATGACTGTCCATTTGTATCTTGGTTCGTTAGCAAATCTCGGAGGAACCTGAAAACAACAGTATTCGCATCTTGATTTTTCATTTACTATTCCTTTCAATGTCATTGGTTCCACCATACCAGACCATGATGTATCCAGTCAGGATATTCTCTACTATACACCTACAGAAGTTTGTCTAAGTTTTACACAACATAGTAAATCTGCTGAAACTGGGGAATATTGGCTGTAAATGCCGGTAAATCGTTCCAGGATGCCAGGAAATTCTGCTCCTCAAAACTTCCACACTCAATGAATTCCAGTCAATATTGGGGAAATTATAGTCACACACTACTCTGTTGCTATTACATCTTTCCAATAGCCTGCATACATTTCTGTTACAGTTTTTCCTGCTGGCATTTTAAAAATAGTTGGAAATGGAAACACACAGCATCTCAAGATGCTACTGTATCAATTCTCCGTTATATCCTGAAAGATGCCCACTGGGAGGGAGGGGTTTGATAGAGTCAATGAATTGCAGTCCATTATTAGGCTTGTACGGGCATCTGTCCTTGAAGTGCTGGGATAGTACTAGAGTTTAACAGTGGAGTACTGGGTGTGTACATGTCCGTGCTCTCACTGCACAGTGCTGAGAGTTTTATTGGTCTGTATCGTGGAAGTGAATGTCTAGATATTGTGAAGTTCTTTGTCCCTGTAGTCCACTACTGACTGTTCTTGGACAGTCTCTTATGCAGGGCATTTTTATACCAAAGATTCAGCCTGGCTTTCCTCACCATGCTGAGCTGCAGCATTCTGTTCCTGCAAACATTTTTGGTTTCCACTTGTCTGCCTCCCTGCTGCGCAGTGCTGGAGCTAAAGCGGGCAGTGTCCGTGCAGTCCAGAGCTGGTTTGTGCATGTCAGTGTTCTTGCAGTTTTGCAGGTGGCCGGTGTACACAACGGGATGAGTGTGGTTTGTGTTCGGCTGTGAATTTACAGTACAATCTGGGTTTTTCATGTCTATATCCGTAGAACCAATGGGCTGGTGCTTGAAATCTGTGTTTCCAAAAAGCAGTGCTGGGGTTGTTGTGATGTCTGTTCTTCTATTCTGCCCTGCTCTGGATCAATAGTAATATATTTTCATAAATCTCTGTCCTTGTATTAGAGTCGTGTACTGCCCCGTCTCTCACTGACCAGTGTTGTGCTCTGGCAGCTCAGTGTGCTTGGAATGCAGTGCCAGTGTTCTTACAGAGTGCCTCATTATTACAGAAAGAAATACCTTGTACACACAGGTAAATTAGATGTTTCCTGGAAGCAAAACTGAGTGTTTCAGATCATTATTGGACACAGGATCATTGGGGGATGCCCTTGAACATTCAACCCATCAATTCTATACTATAGAGCATCAAGTCTATAGTTCAGCATTCCCACTGTCCCATTCCTAAATCTATTCCCACAGCTCAGCGGGTTATTTCCCCGGAAGGACCTGTCCAGTTCCAATTCGAACAATTTAATTGGCTATTCCCATCACCATTGCAGGCAGTGTGTCCCAGATGAGAACCACAGTCAGTGTAAAAATAAGAATTTCATTACCTGCTCCTTTGATTCTTTGTCCATTCTTCTCAAATCATTGAACAATTTACAGTGACCAGAGCAGCACAGGAACAGTCCCCTCAGCTCACTGTGTGTGTGTTGACCATGGTGTCAGTTCGATCTGTATGTTTGCCCGCATGTGGTCAGTGTCCTCCAGTGGACTAATTCCCCCAAAGTATTACCCACCTTAATACACTTTGAGAGACCCAAAAACACCTCCTCCTTAGGATCAACACGTCTGAGAATGTCACCATACCCGCTTCCCGATCTCGCTTTCCTCCAGGTCCTTCTCCTGAGTGAACATCGATGAATGCAGAGTATTCATTTTGTACCCCGCAGTACAAAAATCAAAATAATACGGATCATCCATTTAACAAACCGATCTCAGTTTTGGAGGGCACCACAGATCCGACAATGTCACACAACATGTTTTTTGTCTCTGTCTCTGTTTCCGTCTCGTCGTTTTCTCGTTCACTTTTAGTCATCCTGCATCTATTGTTCTTCCAAATTCGAGTACTGTTTTTATTATTTTACCAGTCTTCCCATTCTGTTGCACGATAACACATTTCTTTCCAATTATCTTTTGACCTTTGTCAAATTTAAGATGTGTATAAAAGACTACTGCATCAGAAACTCCAAACACAAAATGCTAGAGGAACTCAGCAGAATTCTTGTGTGTTCCCTTGGATTTCCAGCATCTGCAGATTTTCTCGTGTTTCTACATCAGCAACGTGGTCAATTGATCGTTTCCATCCCGACATTTTTCTCTATTGTATCTTTATTGACGAGGATGAAGCTGAATGACTCAGTGACAGATCAAAATGGGAAACTACAGAAAAAGAAGGTAGGATTAGAACAGCGTCGCTATCTTCGTCGAATACTGAATAAATAGACAACAAAATGAAATCCCTAAATGTAGCTGCTCCGTGACAAGATTCAGTCCTTGTAATTAAAGAGACCGGCCTATTTCCACCAGAGACACTACTGTATAATGCCACAGAATTTTCATGTAGACAGTATACGTACATCAGAGACAATGGTGTTGAATCAAATTGTTTGTTGTAGTAACTGTAACTGAGAAAGTTAGTGCGGAGTATAACCGTATCTCTGGAGACTAAGCCGCTGTATAAATCAGGGTTGATGTGAAGCATCAGCTCAGTGTCTACCGGAGCTGTGAATTCAGGAGCAACAGTAACCACAGATTCTCATGAAATGGTGTATCCAGTCATCTGGCGGATACGAAACATTTACTATCTTATTATTTCAGCCTTTGGAATACCCGGTAAGTCGCAGTGGCAGCTGCTGTTGGTGGGAAATAATGTTTATTCCCAGTGCTGTGATTGTTCCTTTCACTGCCACATTCTAGTCCCAGTATTCCACATTTCAGGTTTGGAATGGAAACACCGGGAATATGGATTGTGGGATCAGGATCTAAAATAAACGGCTACAGGAATTGAGGGATTCTGCCAACATCTGTGGAACTGGGTGGGTCAGGCAGCGTTCTACCAACGGTTTGTGATCGATAATGGGATGTTCGGGTTTCTGTATTTTTGGTCCTGTAGCAGCTGCACCGCATTTGCAAATATTGTGTTGAAACAGCCCGCGGTCATTCTACCAATTGATTGTCCGTATTTGTATATGAGCGATTGACTGAGTTCGGTGCGGTGCTCGATCCATCGACTGGCAGTAACGCGTTAGAAAATGTCAGGAGTTCCATGATGTGTCACGAGCCTGTTGTGGATTTTTAATAACTGTGCGCAATATCACTGAACATAAAGCAGTTGATGGACAACACAATAAACACGAAACCCCAAGCAGCTTGTACAGAACGAGAAAGCAGTTAACACACGTGTCTGGGGTCTATCCGAGGACAGTTCTGTGGAGAACTGTTTTAACTGTTTTACCACATATTCTGTTTTAGCCGAATTAGCGTTTCCAGCTTTTCCTGTTTTTGTTTCGTCCGTCGGCAGTTCTGTCGCTGACAGTGATCGCCATGATTGTCTAATGGAGGAATCCCGCCATCAGCGTCCGAACGAGACGCGGAAGGCACCGGTAGAAAATGTTCCATCCAGTATTGACTCTGAGGAGGTAGTTACTCATTTTTAGCTTTCCGCTGACATTTCACATTTCGGTCACAGTAAGTAATCCGCATTCAAATTATTTTACTATGTAAACTCCTTCCTTGTCTCCGCCAGATCTGTGCCCTCCCTCGACCCTCCCATGCTAAATCCAACAATTAAGTGGCAATATCACAGGATCCCCTGAACCTGCTGCACTGGCTTCTAATCAGTATTTTCTCAACTTGTAGCCTCTCTCGGCCCTCCCACCACTAATTTCAAAAATTAAGTGGAAAGATTACAGGATCCGCTCGAACTGCAGAATTGGATTCTGTTTGGATTTTCTGAAACTGCTGTTCCCTGTCTCTCTTCCAGCGAACTTGGTGGCGATTGTGATCCTGTCCCGAGGAAAGTGCGGTCTCTCCAAATGTATCACTCTCTACCTTGTGGGAATGGCAGCGGCCGATCTCCTGGTCGTTATTTCGAATCCGCTGCTGAAGCGGACTGCTGAGAATTATTTTCCCCGATCATTCCTGCTCATTACTGCTGTATGCAGACCCGTCACGTGGTTGATGTTTGCGAGCACTGCGACCTCAGTCTGGCTGACTGTCGCTTTCACCGTCGATCGATTTGTGGCTATTTGCTATGAGAAGCTGAAAACAAAATATTGCACCGAGAGAACGGCGGCTGTGGTTATCGGGACAGTGAGTGTGCTGGCCTGTTTGGAGACTGTCCCCTGGGGCTTTGTGTACGGGGCTGGAAAAATAATTGATGGTGTTTCCTGGTATTGTGTTTTAACACCGAGCTTCACAAACTCTCCCTCATGGGCGGCATTTGAGATTTTTCACCGCATTTTCTACCCTTGCGTCCCTTTCATTCTGATGTTGCTGTTCAATATTCTGACTGCCAGGCGGATTCTAGCGGCCAGTCGAGCCCGCAGGGGGCTCCGGGGACAAAAGAGTGGAGAGAATGGCAAGGACCGGGAGATGGAGAACCGACGCAAATCCATCGTTTTGCTGTTCAGCATCACCGGTAGTTTCATATTGTTGTGGGGAACAATGGTGGTATTCACTATCTATAGACGGGTTACAAAAAGTAATGGTTATTCTGTCACGGATCCTCGTTACGTCACATACCAAACATCGACAATGCTGCAGATTCTCAGTTCCTGCACCAACACGTGTATTTACGTCCTGACTCAGAGCAAATTCCGAGAGGAACTAAAGAATGCGGTGAAATACCCACTGAATCGGATTTTGAAACTCATGAAACGTTAGAAATAAATGCTGTAAAGTATTACAATTTAGCTGCCTTCATACGTCCTATTCTAGCTCCCCACTTGTGGGTAAATGGTAACAATGTGATGAACAGAGTTACAAAACAAATACGAGAAAATCTGCAGATGGTCGCAATTCAAGACAACAAACGCAAAATCAGACCCTGATGACGTTTCTCACAGAAAATGCTGCAGGAACTCAGCAGGTCTGGCAGCATCTATGGAAAAGAGTAAATTGTCGACGTTTCGGGCCGACACCCTTCATCAGAAACCTGACAACTGTTTACTCCTTTCTGTTATGTGCGTGTTGCTTAGTTTGACAAGACAGCTGTTTAAAGCTGATCCCGCTGGCATCGCTGGCTTCACATTCCCAGAGAAATCCCCTTTACACCTCACGTCCCGCCATGCTAAAATGAAGCTCGAGGCGAACCTGTTTCCCCTGCTTCCAGGTTCTGACAAAACTGCCTGATCTTGGATAATATTTTTGACTGTATCAACCACTCGTGCTTCCGTCACAACCCATCTTTTCCTTCACCCTCCTTTCTCCTCCTTCTCTACCTGGAGTTGTCCCTTCTCATTGCCACCTTGAACTATCGCTATGTAACAGATTTTTTTTTTTACAATTGAAGACAAATTACCATTACCTTCACTCGTAGCTCTGTGTGCGGGAGAGGGAGAGGGAGAGATCGTGAAGGAGTGAGCGTGAGAAGGAGACAGCGCCAGGTTTGATGATGGGAAGGAGAGAAAGTGAATGAGACCTGGCAAGAAAGGGGGCGCGGGGAAGAGCGCGCGAGGTAGAGAGCCTGAGGGGAGCGAGCGTGAAAGAGAGCACGAGGGTGAGAGCGTGCACAGGGGTGAGCGCGAGGGCAAGCGAGAGAAGCAGACATCGCGTTCGGAGAGAGGAGTGGGAGGGAGGGCGGGAGAGAGAGAGCGAATGAGACTGGGATGGAGGGAGCGGGAGAAGGAGACAGCCTGAGGGCTGAGGGCGCGAAGGATAGTGAGCGAATGAGACATCGCGAGTAAGAGGGTGCAAGGGAGAGCGCAGGAGGAACAGGGCGTGAGCGAGGATGAGCGTGAGAAGGAGTAATCGCGAGTGGGAGAGAGGTAATGAGACATGGCGATGGAGAGAGGGAGAGACAGAGAGGGAGAATAAGAAGGGGAGGGACAGAACAGGCTGCATGGCATTGTCGGATCTCTGTTTCCCTCGAACACTGAGATCGGACTGTGTGTGTGGTGGTTGATCAGCATTATTTTGACTCATGTATTGCTAGTATTGTAGACATTTGTGTTTCTTTCTGTACAAAAACCGTGTGAGTTCTAATAAAGTGTTTTGTTTTAACACGTGTGCAGTCTCCTTTGTTTGCGAATGCATATGTAAACAAACTGAGCTGAATCAAAATGAATACTGAATGAATTATAACACAATTTTCCTTACAAAGAGGCTATCAGATAAGTTCCTGAACATACAGGAAATAGATAGATATGAATCACATGCAGCAAACTCTTTAGCCGAGGAGATACAGAAAGGAATATCTGAGGTAATGAGTGAGATTGCAGGAAAGTGCGTTACCTTCATCATGTTATGACCAAGGATGTCTGTGAAAAGGTACAGACCATTGTTAAAGGGTAGGATGAGCAGCCAGAAGTCATGGTCCTTATTAGAACTAACAACAGAGAGACAAGTTCCCAGAAGCAAAAGTTAAGGAGGTGAGCAGTGAGTTAAAAAATTAAAAAAAAACTCTGGGGTGGTGATTTCAGGATTACTTTCGATGTCACATGCTTGCGACGTAAGTGATCATATGCTACTGCACTTCAACGTGTGGCTCACAATCTGGGGCAGGAGGGAAGGCAGCAGGAGCACTCATCATTGGGCTCTCCCGTATAGGAAGGATGGCTTGCACTGTAGGGTAAATCATATTCTCACAAAGAATCTTCCTGGAGCCACCATGATGATTTTGATCATGTGGCATCTGGAGGGTGTGTTGGTGTCCAGAGCTACAGGTGAGTAGGTTGCATTGGTGGAAGGTAGAGATGAGGTCAAAGAAAACCTAAAGGAAGTCAAGATGGGATCACCATAATGAGCACAGTGGCACCGAACGGCAAAAGTGTGTTTATTTCAGTGTAGGGTGTAAAACTGTTAAGGAAGACATACCCAGATCCTGCATTTATACACGGCACGGTGATTCATCCATTGCAGAGATGTGGTTGAGAGAAGGTCAGAAATGGTATCTGAACATTCCAGGATTTAGATGATTCCGAGAGTCCAGAGGGAGCTAAAAGAGGTTGAGGAGCCGCACTGCTGATCAGGCAGAATGTCACCAGCTCGAAGTCATCCCGGAAGCTCAAACAGTAAGACAATGTGGAGGGACTCAGGAATAAGAAAAGTGTAATACTGTAGGCGTCACAATAGCCAGTAAGAGAGGGGAACAGATATGTGAGCAGGTCACTGACTGATGTCAAACAATAGAATACACTAGTTGGTTAATCTTCTCTCCAGAAGGACTTGCACTTCCTTACCACCTGAGGATTGGATAGGGCATTATTTGTCAGGTGTATTTATGATGGTTTACAGAAACAGCATGTAAATGGTCCACCAGGGAGGGGACATACTTGTGATGTTAGTGGGAAATGAGCCTAGCGAGATGAGTGGGGTTTCATTGAGACAGATTTACGGATCATAATTCTGGAGGTTTTCCGGTGGTTATTATGAAGGGTAAGTCTGAACCTGCAGGTGAACGAATCAGAATCAGGGTTATTATCAACGGCATGTGACGTGAAATTTGTTAATTAGTAGTCGCAGTTTAATGCAAAACATAATATAGAATTAAAAAAAGGAATAATAAATCAAGCAATCAATAAATAATTAAACCTCAGTGTACATGTATTGAATATATGAGAAATTGTGCAAAAAACTTAAATACTGTATATCAAAACATGTCAGATAATTTCCAGGGGTTCAATGCCAATTTAGGAATCGGATGACAGAGGGGAAGAAGCTATTAATGAATCACTGAGTGTGTGTCTTCAGGTTTCTGTATCTCCGACCTGATGGTAACAGTGAGAAAGGGGCATGCCTGGGGTGCTGAAGGATCTTAATAATGGATGCTGCCTTTCTGAGACACTGCTCCTTGGTGACTTTGTAGGCTTGCAGCCGAGATGGAGATGACTAAATGTACAACCCTCTGCAGCTTCGTTCGGTCCTGTGCAATATCCCCCCACACCAGACAGTGAAGCAGCCTGTCAGAATGCTCTCCACGGTACATCAATTGACATTTTCTGAGTGTACTTGTGGACATAACACATCTCTTCAAACTCTAATAAAGTATAGTTGCTATCATGCCCTCTTTATAAATGTATCGATAGAGACGTAGACATAGCATCGTACAGCACAGTACAGGCTTTTCGGCCCACAATGTTGTGCCGACCCTCAAACCCTGCCTCACATATAAGCCCCCGCCTTAAATTCCTTCATGTACCTGTCTAGTAGTCTATTAAACTTCACCGGTATCTGTGCTCCGACCACTGACTCAAGCAGAGCATTTCACGCACCAACTACTCTCTGAGTAAAAAAAAACCTTCCTCTAATATCCGCCTTGAACTTCCCACCCCTTACCTTAAAGCCATGTCCTCTTGTATTGGGCAGTGGTGCCCTGGGAAGAGGTGCTGGCTATCCACTCTGTCTATTCCTCTTATTATCTTGTACACCTCTATCATGTCTCCTCTCATCCTCCTTCTCCCAAAGAGTAAAGCCCTAGCTCCCTTAATCTTTGATCATAATGCATACACTCTAAACCAGGCAGCATCCTGGTAAATCTCTTCTGTACCATTTCCAATGCTTCCACATCCTTCCTATAGTGAGGCGACCAGAACTGGACACAGTACTCCAAATATGCCCTAAGCAGAGTTTTATAGGGCTGCATCATTACATCGCGACTCTTAAACTCTATCCCTCGACTTATGAAAGCAAACACCTCATAAGCTTTCTTAACTACCCTATCTACCCATGAGAAAACTTTCAGTGATCTGTGGACATGCACCCCGAGATCCCTCTGCTCCTCCACACTACCAAGTATCCTTCCATTTACTTTGTACTCTGCCTTGGAGTTTGTCCTTCCAAAGTGTACCACCTCACACTTCTCCGGGTTGAACTCCATCTGCCACTTCTCAGCCCACTTCTGCATCCTACCAATGTCTCACTGCAATCTTTGAATATCCTCTACACTATCTACAGCACTAGAAACCTTTGTGTCGTCTGCAAACTTGCCAACCCTCCCTTCTACCCCCACATCCAGGTTGTTAATAAAAATCACGAAAAGCAGAGCTCCCAGAACAGATCCTTGTGGGACATCACTATTCACAATCCTCCAGTCTGAATGTACTCCCTCCACCACGACCCTCTGACTTCTGCAGACAAGCCAATTTTGAATCCACCTGGCCAAAGTTCCCTGGATCCCATGCCTTCTGACTTTCTGAATAAGCCTACCGTGTGGAACCTTGTCAAGTGCCTTACTAAAATCCATATAGATCACATCCACTGCACTACTCTCATCTATATGCCTGGTCACCTCCTCAAAGAACACTATCAGGCTTGTTATACACGATCTGCCCTTCACAAAGCCATGCTGACTGTCCCTGATCAGACCATGATTCTCTAAATGCCCAGAGATCCTATCTCTAAGAATCGTTTCCAATAGCTTTCCCACCACAGACGTAAGGCTCACTGGTCTATAATTACTCAGACTATCCCTACTATCTTTTTTTGAACGAGGGAACAACATTCGCCTCTCTCCAATCCTCGGGTACCATTCCCGTGGACACGAGGACATAAAGATCCTAGCCAGAGGCTCAGCAATCTCTCCCTCGCCTCGTGGAGCACTCGGGGAATATTCCGTCAGGCCCCGGGAACTTATCCGTGCTAATGTATTTTAATAACTCCGACACCCCCTCTCCCTTAATATCAACATGCTCCAGAACATCAACTTCACTCATATTGTCTTCACCATCATCATGTTCCCTCTTATTGGTGAACACGGAGGAGAACTATTCATTGAGGACCTCGCTCATTTCAGGGACCGTACTACCAACGGTTTGAAATCAATAATGGGATGATCGTGTTTCTGTATTTTTGGTCTTGTAGCAGCTGCACTGCATTTGCAAATATTCTGTTGAAACAGCCCGCGAACATTCTACCAATTCATTGTCCGTATTTGTATATGAACGATTGACTGAGTTAGGTGCCATGTTCAAACCATCGACTGCCAGTAACGCGTTAGCAAATGTTCGGAGTTCCATGATGTTTCACGAACCTGTTGTGGATTATTGATAAATGTGTGCAACATAATTGAATATAAAGCAGTTGACGGACAACACAATGAAATACTTGCTGAGCAGATTATCACAAGCGAGGGTCTAGTGAGATGGATGAACTGAGGGAAATACATATTAGTAGGGAAGTGGTGTTAAGTAAATTGAAGAGATTAAACGCAGATAAATCCCTAGGGCCAGATGGTCTGCATCCCAGAGTGCTTAAGGAAGTAGCCCAAGAAATACTGGATGCATCAGTGATAATTTTTCAAAAATCCTTAGATTCTGGATTAGTTCCTGAGGATTGGAGGGTGGCTAATGTACCCGCTTTTTTTTAAAAAAAAAGGAGGGAGAGAGAAACCAGGGAATGATAGACCGGCTAGCCTGACATCGGTGGTGGGGAAGATTCTAGAGTCAGTTATCAAAAATGTGATAACAGCACATTTGGAAAGCAGTGAAATCACCGGACAAAGATAGCATGGATTTGTGAAAGGAAAATCATGCATAACGAATCTCACAGAATTTTTTGAAGATGTAAGTAGTAGAGTGGATAGGGGAGAACCAGTCGATGTGGTAAATTTAGATTTTCAAAGGTCTTTTGACAAGGTCCCACACAGAAGATTAGTGTGCAAACTTAAAGCTCACGGTATTGGGGGTAAGGTATTGATGTGGATAGAGAATTGGTTGGCAGAGAGGAAGCAAAGAGTGGGAATAAACGGGACCTTTTCAGAATGGCAGGCAGTGACTAGTGGGGTACCGCAAGGCGCAGTGCTGGGACCCCAGTTGTTTATAATATATATTAATTATTTAGACGAGGGAATTACATGCAGTATCCCCAAGTTTGCGGACGATTGGGAAAAGGGGAGGTGCAACGAGACCTGGGTGTCATTGTACACCAGTTGTTGGAAGTGGGCATGCAGGTACAGCAGCCGGTGAAAAAGACGAGTGGTATGCTGTCATTCATAGTAAGAAGATTCGTGTACAGGAGGAGGAAAGTACTACTACAGTTGTACAAGGCCTTAGTGAGACCACACTTGGAGTATTGTGTGCTGTTTTGATCCCCTAATCTGAGGAAAAACATCCTTGCCATAGAGGAAGTACAGAGAAGGTTGACCAGATTGACTCCTGGGATGGCAGGACTTTCATATGAGGAAAGATTGGATCGACTAGGCTTATATTCGCTGGAATTTAGAAGATTGAGGAGGGATCTGATTGAAACGTATAAAATTCTAAAGGGATTGGACAGGCTAGATGCAGAAAGATTGTTCCCGATGTTGGGGAAGTCCAGAACGAGGGGTCACAGCTTAAGGATATAGGGGAAGCCTTTTAGGACCGAGATGAGAAAAAAACAAAAAAACTTCTTCACACAGAGAGTGCGAATCTGTGGAATTCTCTGCCACAGGAAACAGTTGAGGTCAGTTCATTGGCTATATTTAAGATGGAGTTAGATATGGCCCTTTTGGCTACAGGGATCAGGGGGTATGGAGGGAAGGCTGGTACAGGGTTTTGAGTTGGATGATCAGCCATGATCATACTGAATGGCGGTGCAGGCACGAAGGGCTGAATGGCCTACTCCTGCACCTATTTTCTTTGTTTCTATGTTTCTATGTCCGAGACCAGACCCTCTATCCTAGCCTCGTCTAGGGCCTGTGTCATGTCCAGCATCGTTTCTTCCCCACTTACCTTGCTTGCTTGACACACCAAGTCCTGTTCTAAGTACTTCAGTGTTGATGTCTTGCATTTGGATCCGCTCCCATCGTCCCCGTTAAGACAGAGCTGGAGCTTTTGGAAAGCATATAGTTGGATAGGTCACCGACACCGTACGGGATGTACCCCAGGCTACTCTGGAAAGTGAAGGAGAAGTTTGCTGAGACTCTGATGAATATCCTTGAAATATCAGTCAAGACGGGAGTTTTTCAGAGGATAGGATGGTTGCAGGTGTCGTTCCCTTATTCAACAAAGTGAGTTGGGATAGCCCAGGAAATTATAGGCCAGCGAGTCTTACGTCAGAGGTTGGTAAGTTGGTGGAGAAGATCCTGACAGGGTCTCAAAGGCAGGGGCTTTGGGAGCAAGGGTAAACCCAAATGCAAGACACATCTTGTGAGGTTACTTAGATTTAGTTTATTGTTTGATACCAGGAGAGCAAGGCAGGAGCAGGAAAGAGCGAACTGGACAAGGACTCAGGACTACGACTAGGCTGGGACCAAGGGTCTGGGCTTGGACTCGGAATCGGCTCCCAGAACTAGAGGAGACATGAAGAGTCTAGGGTATGGACTCCGAGCCAGAGACTGGGCAAGGACCCACTACCTGGATCCTGCCTCGGACTCGCACCCCAGAACCAGGCAAGGACATGACATGGGCTAGGGGAGGAAGAACATGGGAGCACAGAGCCTCGGTCTCGGGGAGCGGGTACATGGAACCATGGACACATACACAGAACACAGAGTCGGGACCCCACCTTGGGTACAGGACATAGGGCCGGGACTCATGACCCTCCGCGGGGCAACGGCAAGACGGCCTGACTTACCCCGCGGAGGCGAGGACAGGACAAGACATGACTCCCCGCGGGGCAACGGCAAGACGGCAAGACTTCCCCCACGGAGGCGAGGACAAGACAAGACAAGACCAACACGAATGAACACCAGACAGCACCTATATAGCTCCGGCGACGGAACTAGACCGAAGTGCGGGCGCGTCCTGTAGACGAGGGCTGGAGGCGAGAGGGGCAGAGTAGGTATTCAGACAAGGGGGTGTGACAGGAATCACAGACCGCCAGGGCCAGGACTTGACTCAGAACTGGGAAGCTGCCAGGGAAAGGACTTGACTTGATGCTTGAATGCCGCGAGGGCCAAGACTTGATTTGGTACTTGAATGCAGCCAGGACCAGGAGTTGACTTGGTGCTTGAATGCCGCGAGGGAAAGGACTTGACTTGTGGCTTGAATATCTCCAGGAACAGTACTTGACTTGGTACTAGAATGCCGCCGGAGCCAGGACTTGACTTGGAGCCTCCGGGTAGTGGCCAGCTCTCGACTCGGCCCGGGAACAATAGACAGCGTTTCTTGATTCCCACCGGCGGGTTAACTGACGGACCTACCTCGGTGAAGAAACTTTGCAGGCTCGCTTTGGCGAGGTAACTGGACAGGGTTGCTCCGGTGAGGAGAGGCGAATTACCGGCACTCGCTTCGGACGGAGACAAGGCTTGCTCCGGCCAGATGTCACTGGCACGCCGAAACTTTGCAGACGCTCCCGTGACGAACGGCTGAAAGCCGGAGACTATAAACTATCGGTTCAGCCAAGCGTTAATTGCCTCTAATCACCAGAGCCAAGGGACACGGAAAAACAGGGAATCAATGGTCCGGATCGTAACATAAACAAGGTAAATTTAAAGGGACCCCGATCCGGACCATGACAGCGAGGTAGGATTTCTGAACATTTGGAGAGGCATAATATGATTAGGAATAGTCAGCATGGCTTTGTCAAAAGCATGTCTTGCCTTACGAGCCTGATTAAATATTTTGAGGATGTAACTGTGAATATTGTTGAAGTAGAGCCGTCGATGTCGTGTATATGGATTTTAACAAGGAATTTGATAAGGTAAGCCTTGCAAGGCTTATTGAGAGAATAAGGAGGCATGGGATCCATGGGATCCAAAGGATATTTGGTTTGTTGATCCAGAGCTGGCTTGCCCATAGAAGGCAAAGCGTAATTGTACACAGGTCATGTTCTGCATGGAGGACCGTGACCAGTCGTGTGCCTCAGGGATCTGTTCTAGAACAACTACTCTTTGCGATTTTTATAAATGACCTGGATGAGGAAGTGGAGGGAGGGGTTAGTAGATTTGCTGATGACACAAACGTTGGGGGTGCAGTGGTTAGTGTGGCGGTCTGTATGGGTTTACAACGGGACATTAATAGGATGCAAATCTGGGCTCAGAAGTGGCTGATGGGATTCAACAAATTAAGTGTGAGGTGTTTATTTTTGGTAGATCAAATATGATGCCAGAATATAGCATTAATGGGAAGACTTTTGGCTGTGTGGAGGATCAGAGGGATCTTGGGGCCCGAGTCCATAGGTCACACAAAGCTGTTACGCAGTTTGACTCTGAGGTTAAGAAGGCATACGGTGCATTAGTCTTCATCAATCGTGGGATTGAGTTTAACAGCCAAGAGCAGCTCTTTTGGACCCTGGTCAGACCCCACTTGTAGTACTGTACTCAATTCTGGTCGCCTGAGTACAGGAAGGACGTGGAAACCATTGACAGGACGCAGAGGAGAATTACAAGGATGTTGCCGCGATTGGGGAGCATGTCTTATGAGAATATTTTTAGTGAACTCGGACTTTTCTCCTTGGAGGGGCGGAGGATGACAGGTGACTTCATAGAAGTGTAGTAGATTAGGAGAGGCATTGATCGTATGGATAGTCAGTGTTTTTTTCTTTTTTTTCCCAGGGCTGTAAGATGGAAATCAGGAGGAGATGAGGGCAATACAGAGGGACCTGAAAGCTAGGTTCAGGGAGGCTAAAGACAGGTACAGGAGGAAGCTTGAGTGGGAACTCCAGCAGTACAACATGACAGAGGTCTGGAGGGGGATGAGGACCATCACTGGGTTCCGGCAAACTAGCAACAGAGGAGCTGAAGGCAGTGTGGACAGGGCCAACGAACTTAACCTGTTCTTTAACAGATTTGACATTGTGGCCCCTGCCCATCCCCCACATGGGTCATCTGTTGTCTGGCACCAACCAACGCATATTCCACTCTCCCCTCCTACCCCTCCTAACAGTCCCCCACTCTGCTCTCATGACTATACACCTTCCCCACATGAAATCACCACTGTGGGCTTCACAGCTGAACAGGTGAGAACTCAGCTGAAACGTCCCAACCCATGCAAGGCTGCAGGACCGGATGGTGTCAGTACCAGGGTGCTCAAAGCCTGTGCCCCTCAGCTAAGTGGAGTACTTCGCCATGTATTCAACCTGAGCCTGAGGAAGACGTCCTGCCTCGTACCTGTGCCGAAGACGCCGCGCCCCAGCGGCCTCAATGACTACAGACCAGTGACATTGACCTCCCACATCATGAAGACCCTGGAGAGACTTGTTCTGGAGTTGCTCCGGCCTATGGTCAGGCCACACTTAGACCCCCTCCAGTTCACCTACCTTCCCCGACTAGGAGCTGAGGATGCCATCGTCTACCTGCTGAACTGTGTCTACACCCACCTGGACAAGACAGCGAGCACTGTGAGACTCATGTTTTTTGACTTCTCCAGTGCGTTCAACACCATCCGCCCTGCTCTGCTGGGGGAGAAGCTGACAGTGATGCAGGTGGATGCTTTCCTGGTGTCATGGATTCTTGATTACCTGACTGGCAGTCCACAGTACATGTGCTTACAACAGTGTGTGTCCGACAGAGTGATCAGCAGACCTGGGGCTCCACAGGGGACCGTCTTGTCTCCCTTTCTCTTCACCATTTACACCTCGGACCTCAACTACTGCACAGAGTCTTGTCAGCTTCAGCAGTTTTCTGATGACTCTGCCATAGTTGGATGCATCAGCAAGGAATATGAGGCTGAGCACAGGGCTATGGTAGGAAACTTTGTCACATGGTGTGAGCAGAATTATCTGTAGTTTAATGTTAAAAAAAGACTAAGGAGCTGGTGGTAGACCTGAGGAGAGCTAAGGTACCGGTGACCCCTGTTTCCAAACAGGGGATCAGGGTGGACATGGTGGAGGATTACAAATACCTGGGGATACGAATTGACAATAAACTGGATTGGTTAAAGAACACTGAGGCTGTCTACAAGAGCGATCGGAGCCATCTCTACTTCCTGAGGAGACTGAGGTCCTTTAACATCTGCCGGACGATGCTGAGGATGTTCTACGAGTCTGTGGCGGCCAGTGCTATCATGTTTGCTGTTGTGTGCTGGGGCAGCAGGCAGAGGGTAGCAGACACCAACAGAATCAACAAACTCATTCGTAAGGCCAGTGATGTTGTGGGGATGGAACTGGACTCTCTGACGGTGGTGTCTTAAAAGAGGATGCTGTCCAAGTTGCATGCCATCTTGGACAATGTCTCCCATCCACTACATAATGTACTGGTTGGGCACAGGAGTACATTCAGCCAGAGACTCATTCCACCGAGATGCAACACAGAACGTCATAGGAAGTCATTCTTGCCTGTGGCCATCAAACTTTATAACTCCCCCTGTGGAGGGTCAGACACCCTGAGCCAATAGGCTGGTCCTGGACTTAGTTCCTGGCATAATTTACATATTACCATTTATGGTTTTATTACTATTATTTATGGAGCAACTGTAACCCAAATCCAATATCCCCCGGGATCAATAAAGTATGACTATGACTATGACTATGACTATGACTATGACTAAATTGCTAGCACGAGAGGACATAGTTTTAATCTGTTTGAACGTCGGTACAGAGGAGGTGTAAGTTGTTTTTTTTTATATAAACGCAGAGAATAGCGAGTGCGTGGAATGGGCTGCCTGCAGCGGTGGTGGAGGCTGAAACGACAGGGACTTTTAAGAGACTCCTGGATGGCTACATGGATCTTAGAAAAATAGAGCGCTATGGGTAAGCCAAAGTAGTTCTGTTACATCATCAGCAACAATTAATGTAGAATTGAGTCAGGCTTTATAAACAAACAATCATATTTATTAAACTCTGCTCAACAATAGCGAAAAGTATTCAAACGACTAACCTAACCGGAAGTTAACTGCTACATGGCAACTCTGGAACAGTTCTTAAAATGGTAAATACGAACAGTCTTAAAGTGGTAAATTCAAACACAGTCTTAAAATTGTAAATTCTGAAATCCAAGTGATTTACACAGTCAATAAGGAGAGACTTCTCTGGAAACGAATTTCTTCGAGGACGTGACGTTACTGTTGATTCTGTCCAAAGGATTCACGATGAAGGAAATAAAATGGCTTAAAGTAATTGACCTTTTCCTGGCGAATGAACACTACACAAAACTTCCTGATCTTACAGGGTTAGCCCAGATGCAGGTCACTATTTCTGAACGAAGATTCAATAAGGTCGATCCTGTATTAAACCACCGAACGACAGCAACTTTACTCAATCATTGAGGTTTTCATACTTTAGTAAGGTCTTCATTCTCCAATGCTAGACTTACAATAGAAAGTAAAACTCCACCTTAAAACGAAACTGCGCTATGAGACAAATACGTAGCATAACGGAATAACTGACGAATTAAACAACGAATCAAACTGCGGAGCAACAGAGGTCTCCCTTTTATATACCTGTTGGGAACATGTCATCACGTGACCTCGCACTGGCAGGAAAATTACATCACCCCTCCATCACCAGACTATTACATTGTGCTCACAAGATACTCAGTTACATCACGGTCATAGGACAATCATGAGATACACATGATGTACGTAACAGTTCTAAGGTAAGGATATCTTCAGCATAGCTTTGTGGGCCGAAAGGCCTGTACTGTGTTGTAGATTTACTATGTTTCTAACATTATCAATGTTTTCGGTGAAATTCTTAACTCTGCACAAACTTACATAGTATAGACCGTAAATGATCGTAAATCCAACAAATTTTGCTCTAAAATAATCTGAGTCAATTTTGAAGAAATTGCAATGACACACTACTCAGTTGCTTTTACTATTTTCCATAACATGCCTACATTCTTGTTCCTCTTTCAGCCCATGGCATTTCCAAAACTTCTGGAAATTGAAGCACAGATAATACAAAGTTCTCCTTTATCATCTCTGGGTTAATTCGTCAGAGATGCCCAGTGAGAGGGAAGGCATTGACAGTGTCTGTGAATAGCAGTCCAATTATGGGGGTACAGGTGTCTGTCTTTGAAGTGACTGTGTTGTACAAGTGTTTAATGTTGAATTACTGTGCTGGGTATGTGCAGGTCAATGTGCTCACTTCACAGTGCTGTGAGTATTATAGGCCGGTGTCCTGGTAATGAAGGTCCAGATATTGTAAAGTTCACTGTCCCTGTATTCAACTACTGCCTTTCTTGAGCAGTCACATATGCAGGACATGCAGGAGTTAGACTCTCCCCTTGTAGTACGGGCCAGATATTGTTAAGTTTTGTCACTATACAGTACGCTGCCAGCAGTTTAAACATTATATTTAACTGCATGTGGTCTGTGTATCCCAAAGGACCAAATAACCCAAATGATTTGCCCATCTAAATGGTCTTAGAGTCCCAAGAGTACCTTCTCATTAGTATCAACACGCCAGAGAATATCACCATGCCCCCTTTCTGATCACGCTGTCCTCCATGTCCTCCTCTATAGTAAACGCTATTGAATGCAAAATATTCATTTTCTACCTCGCATGCTAACTCTTGCCTCCAGGCAGAAACTCAGTGTATTCATTTTCTGGTTACTGTTCGCGCTCCTGATTCTCAGTGTGACTTGTTTCGTGCTTCTGGTATAATCCTCTAAGACACTATCTATTTTCATCTTCACAACCTTACACATGACTGCTCTTGCATTTATAAAATAATACAATATTTCTCATCACATCAAGCTCTTGAACGACCCTGCCCTTCTCTACCTTCCTCACAGGAACCGTGAACACCTGACTTCTGACCGGCTAGACAGTAAGTGACGCTCAGATGTCCGACATCCCTTAAAACCAGCTCTATCCAGTAACATCAGCTCCCAGACTACTCTCTATGATTCCTGATCAATTCTTCTGCAATTTGTCTTCCACAAGCTTACATTCATGCACCTGCAGGTCCATTTTTATCCTTATCAATAACCATCTGAAAACTTTCTGCATTATCATCTTTAATTATTTTCCCAATCATCTTGCTAGGCTAATTTCCCAATAATTTGCCAAATATGTCCCTCACTCTGGCGGACCATCAATACACTATTTCTGGAAACCTTTCGGAATACACCACACAAATAATGTCCCATCCAGGCCTCTGGTGGTAAGGAAGCCCCAGTCATTCTGAGAAGATTATTCACCCACGGGATCTATCCTATTGTTTTTACATTAGTCCATAACCTGCTAACAAATCTTTTCCTCTCAGTTGCTGGCTATTGGGAGGCCTACAGTATAACCCCATCACAGTGTTTGCACCTTTCTTATTCCTGAGTTCCACTCTGATTGTCTTACGGGATATCCCTCTGGGATGACCTCAAACTTGTGACATTCTGCCTGATCAGCATAACAGCCCTCCAACCTCTTTTAGCACCCTGTGACACTGTGCCATTGCTAAACCAGGCTCTAAGTACACCTGCTTTCACTGTTCTACACTCTGCAGTGAAATAAACTCACTTCTGCCCTTCGGTGCCAGCTCTACCTTCCTCTCAATGCTACTTACTGACCTGTAGCTCTGGATCACAACAACCCCTCCACATGCCCCATGATAAAACTCATCAGGGTGGCTCCAGCAAGATTCTCTGAGTGAATATTAGTTTCCCTTCACTGTAACCCATCCTCCTTACACCAGTCCCACTTATTCTGCAAAGGAGTCCAATGTTCCATATTCCTGATGCATCTTCGCCCCTCACCTCCACTCCCGCACCAGATTATTAGCCACTCATTTAGGTGTACCAAATTACAATATCTTACCTCGCAAGCATGTGGCAATGGAAGAAATCCTGAAATCACCACTCCAGCTTTCCTACTTCTTCACTCCCTAAATACTCTTTGCAGGACCTCTTTTCTCTGTTGTTAGCTCTAATAAGGACAACCATTTCTGGCTGATAACCCTGCCCTTTCAGAATACCTTGTCTCTGGCATGATCCAGGTAACGCACTTCCTGCAATCTCACTTATTTCCACAGATACTCCTATTTATGACCACACCCACCACACCCCGGCTAAAGTGAGTGTTGCACACATCAAAGTTGCTGGTGAATGCAGCAGTCCAGGCAGCATCTCTAGGAGGAGGTACAGTCGACGTTTCAGGCCGAGACCCATAGAAAACCATAGAAACCATAGAAAAACTACAGCATAGAAACAGGCCTTTTGGCCCTTCTTGGCTGTGCCGAACCATTTTCTGCCTAGTCCCACTGACCTGCACATGGACCATATCCCTCCATACACCTCCTATCCATGTATCTACCCAATTTATTCTTAAATGTTAAAATAACCCGCTTTTAGCACCTCGTCTGGCAGCTCATTCCATACTCCCACCACTCTCTGTGTGAAGAAGCCCCCCCCCCGACAATGTTCCGTTTAAACTTGTCTCTCCTCACCCTTAACCCGTCTTCTCTGTTTTTTTTCTCCCCTTACCTCAGTGGAAAGAGCCTGCTTGCATTCACTATCTATACCCATCATAATTTTATATACCTCTATCAAATCTCCCCTCATTCTTCTACGCTCCAGGGAATAAAGTCCTAACCTATTCAACCTTTCTCTGTAACTGAGTTTCTCAAGTCCCGGCAACACCCTTGTAACCTTCTCTGCACTCTTTCAACCTTATTTATATGCTTCCTGTAATTTGGTGACCAAAACTGAACACAATACTCCAGATTCGGCCTCACCAATGCCTTATACAACCTCATCATAACATTCCAGCTCTTATACTCAATACTTTGATTAATAAAGGCCAATGTACCAAAAGCTCTCTTTACGACCCTATCTACCTGTGACGCCACTTTTAGGGAATTTTGTATCTGTATTCCCAGATCCCTCTGTTCTACTGCACTCCTCAGTGCCTTACCATTAACCCTGTATGTTCTACCTTGGTTTCTCCTTCCAACGTGCAATACCTCACACTTGTGTGTATTAAGCTCCATCTGCCATTTTTCAGCCCATTTTTTCCAGCTGGTCCAAGTCCTTCTGCAGGCTCTGAAAACCTTCCTCACTGTCTACTACTCCTCCAATCTTTGTCTCATCAGCAAACTTGCTGATCCAATTTACCACATTATCATCCAGATCATTGATATAGATGACAAATAACAATGGACACAGCAATGATCCCTGTGGCCACCACTAGTCACAGGCCTCCACTCGGAGAAGCAATTCTCTACTACCACTCTTTGGCTTCTTCCATTGAGCCAATGTCTAATCCAATTTCCCACCTCTCCATGTATACATAGCGACGGAATTTTCCTAACTAACCTCCCATGTGGGACCCTGTCAAAAGCCTTCCTGAAGTCCATGTGGACAATATACACTGCCTTCCCTTCATCCACTTTCCTGGTAACCTTCTCAAAAAACTCCAATAGATTGGTCAAACATGACCTACCACGCACAAAGCCACGTTGACTCTCCCTAATAAGTCCCTGTCTATCCAAATACTTGTAGATTCTGTCTCTTAGTACTCCCTCCAATAACTTACCTGCTACCGACGTTAAACTTACCGGCCTATAATTTCCCGGATTACTTTTCGATCCTTTTTTAAACAACGGAACAACATGAGCCACTCTCCAATCCTCCGGCACCTCACCTGTAGACCGCAACATTTAAATATTTCTGCCAGGGCCCCTGTAATTTCAACACTAGTCTCCTTCAAGGTCCGAGGGAACACCCTTTCAGGTCCCGGGGATTTATCCACTTTAATTTTCCTCAAGGCAGCAAGAACCTCCTCCTTTTCAATCTGTACAGTTTCCATGATCTCACTCCTTGTTTCCCTTAATTCCATAGACTTTATGCCAGTTTCCTTAGTAAATAGAGACGCAAAAACCTATTTAAGATCTACCCCCTTTCCTTTGGTTCCGCACATAGCCAACCACTCTGATCGTCAAGAGGACCAATTTTATCCCTTGCAATCCTTTTGCTCTTAACATACCTGTAAAAGCGCTTTGGATTATCCTTCACTTTGACTGCCAAGGCAACCTCATGTCCTCTTTTAGCCCTCCTGATTTCTTTCTTAAGTATTTTCTTGCACTTCTTATATTCCTCAAGCACCTTATTTACTCCCTGTTTCCTATACATGTCATACAACTCCCTCTTCTTCTTTCTCAGAGTTGCAATATTCCTTGAGAACCAAGGTTCCTTATTTCTATTCACTTTGCCTTTAACCCTGAAAGGAACGTACAAACTCTGACCTCTCAAAATTTCTCCTTTGAAGGCTTCCCACCTACCGATCACAGCTTTGCCAGAGAACAACCTGTCCCAATCCACACTTTTCAGATCCTTTCCTATTTCTTCAAATTTTGCCTTCTTCCAGTTCAGAACCTCAAATCATCAAGTTGAAACGAATGGTGTTATGATCACTGGAACAAAAGTGCTCCCCTACACAGACTTCCGTCACTTGTCCTAACTCGTTTCCTGACAGGAGATCCAATATTGCATCCCCTCTAGTTGGCCCGTCTATATATTGATTTAGAAAACTTTCCTGAACACATTTTACAAACTCTAAACCATCTAGACCCCTAACAGTATGGGAGTTCCAATCAATATATGGAAAATTAAAATCCCCTACCACCACAACTTTATGTTTCCTGCAGTTGCCGGCTATCTCTCTGCAGATTTGCTCTTCCAATTCTCTTTGACTATTGGGTGGTCTGTAATACAATCCCACTAATGTGGCAATACCTTTCCTGTTTCTCAGCTCCACCCATAAGGACTCAGTAGACAAGCTCTCTTATCTGTTCTGCCTGAGCACTGCTGTAATATTTTCCCTAGCAAGCAATGCTACTCCACTACCTTTCATTCCCCTGCCTCGATCACATCTGAAACATTGGAACCCTGGAATATTAAGCTGCTAGTCCTGCCCCTCCTGTAGTCAGGTTTCACTAATTGCTATAACGACATAATTCCACGTGTCAATCCACGCCCTCAACTCATCCGCCTTCCCCGCAATACTCCTAGCATTGAAGTATATACAACTCAGAAGATTTTTATCACCACTCACAACCATTCTATTAGCGGATTTGCTTGAACTTTTAACATCATTTATTTTCACCCCAGCCACACCGTCAGCTCTAGCACTCTGGTTCCCATCCCCCTGGAAATCTAGTTTAAAGACTCCCCAATAGCACTAACAAACCTCCCTGAAAAGATATTGGTCCCCCTGTAGTTCAAGTGTAACCCGTCTCTCTTGTACAGGTCCTACCTGCCCCAGAAGAGGTCCCAATGATCCTGAAATCTGAAACCCTGCCCCCTACACCAGTTCCTCAGCCACTTGCTCATCCTCCAGAGTATCCTATTTTTACCCTCACTGGCACGTAGCATAGGTAGCAGTCCTGAGATTACCACCCTCGAGGTCCTGCTTTTCAACTTCCTACCAAGCTCTCTATACTCACTCACCAGGACCTCCTCACTCTTCCTTGCTATGTCATTGGTACCGATATGCACCACGACATCTGGCTGATCACCCTCCTACTTCAGAATGTCATGCAAGCGATCAGACCCTGGCACCCGGAAGCAACAAACCATCCTGGATTCTCTGTCACTACCACAGAACCTCCTATCTGTACCTCTAGCTATCGAGTCGCCTATCACTACCGCTCTCCTCTTTTCCCCCCTCCCTTCTGCACTGCAGAACCAGACTCAGTGCCAGAGATCTGGCTGCTGCAGCTTGTCCCACATAAGACATCCCCCCAACAGTATCCAATGCGGTATACTTGCTGTTTAGGGGAATAGCCACAGGGGAACCCTGCTCTGCTTGCCCTGCCTCTTCCCTTACCTGAAAGTGACCCAATTTCCTGTGCTCTGCTACTTTGGCGTAACTACCTGCCTGTAGCTACTATCTATAATCTCCTCATTCTCCCGAATGATCCGCAGGTCATCCAGCTCCTGCTCCAGTTCCCTAACACGGTTTGTTAGGAGCAGCAGCTGGATGCTCCTCTTGCAGGTGTCGTTGTCAGGGACACCGGAGGGCTCCCTGACTTCCCACATCCTGCAAGAGGAGCATTCCAACATCCTGCCTGGCATTCTCTCTACTCTAAACAATCTGAACAAACAACTTACCGGAACCTACCCTGGCCTCTGCCTGTTGAGGCAAAACCATCTCACTCTGACTCAGTCCACTCCGACGATGTCGCTGTTTATGGTGGTCTACTTTTAAACCTTGGCGCGCTACGTCACGCACCTGCGCAGTGCAGACCCTTCCCCCCCAGCAGTGTTTTTTTTAATGATTTCTCTACACCATTTCTTCACTCCCTTCTTCTCAGCTGCTTGCTTCGACTGGACTAACTGAAGGAAGAGCTATTAAGAGATTTGAAAGTGGAGCGGGAGGGGTTGATCCAAAATGATAGGAGAAGACAGGTGGGGGAGGGATGGAGCCAAGAGCTGGACAGGTGATTGGCAAAAGGGATATGAGAGGATCATGGGACAGGAGGCCCAGCGAGAAAGAAAAGGGGGAAGGTGGGAACCCAGAGGATGCGCAAGGGGTATAGTCACAGGGACAGAGGGAGAAAAAGGAGAGTGAGAGAAAGAATGTGCAAATATAAATAACGGATGGGGTACGAGGGTGAGGTGGGGCATGAACTGAGTTAGAGAAGTCAATGTTCATGCCATCAGGTTGGAGGCTACCCAGACGGAATATAAGGTGTTGTTCCTCCAACCTGAGTGTGGCTTCATCTTTACAGTAGAGGAGGCCGTGGATAGACATGTCAGAATTTGATTGGGATGTGGAATTAAAATGTGTGGCCACTGGGAGATCCTGCTTTCTCTGGTGGACAGGGCGTAGGTGTTCAGTACAAAGATCTTCCAGTCTGCGTCGGGTCTCGCCAATATATAGAAGGCCACATCGGGAGCACCGGACGCGGTATATCACCCCAGCCGACTCACAGGTGAGGTGTGGCCTCACTGGGAAGAGTGAAAGTGAGTGGAAGGTGAAGTGAGTGCTGCATCTCATTTATAGCATTCGAGCTCTGTATATTCACGTGTCCTCAAATAGCCTCTTTGCAATGAATATTGTTTTAAATTTCAATCACAGTTTGCATTTTTAATTCATTTATGGGTATTGACTTACGCATTCTCAAACAAAGGAGCCTGCACACGTGTTGAAACAAAGTTGCTGGTGAACGCAACAGCCAAGGCTTATCTCTAGGAAGAGGGAAATCGACTTTGTTGGAACTTGTAGGATTTTAATACAGAAAGATAAACAAATTTCTACAGTCGTAACAGTACATAATTCAAAAAAAAAATCATTCCCTGAACAAGCCAATCTCAGTGATGGAGGGGAAACACAGATTCGACAATATCATGCAGCCTCTTTTCTCTATCTCTTTGTCGGTCTCTATCTCTATCTCTCTGTATCTCCCTGTCTCACTCACAATATCCAAATGGTTCACTCTCTCTCTCTCTCTGTTGCTCTGTCTTTCACTGTCGCTCCCACACGCCCTCTCTCTCGCGCTCACCGTCGCGTCATCTGCCTCGCGCCCTGTCCCTAGCGTGCTGTCGCTCACGTGCTGTCCCTCGCGCCCTCTGCCTCCCGCCAACTTCCACGCGCCATCCTTCTCGCCATGTCCGAGACGCTGTCTCCTTCGCGCCTTCGAGCCTGGTGCTCACTCCTTCACGATGTTTTATTCGCTCCTCTCTCTCTCTCTCTCTCTGTCTCTCTCTCTCGCTCTCCCTCTCCCTCTCCCTCTCCCTCTCCCTCTCCCTCTCCCTCTCCCCCTCCCCCTCCCCCTGTCTCTCCCTCTCCCCTCTCTCTCTCTCTCCCTCTCCCTCTCCCTCTGTCTCTCTCTCTCTCTCCGTCTCTCTCTCTCTCTCTCTCTGTCTCTGTCTCTGTCTTTCTCTCTCTCTCTCTCTCTCCCTCCCTCTCCCACAC